>NC_064637.1:63020267-63320267 GCF_023864275.1 Schistocerca cancellata | reverse complement strand
GCTCGCGTATCATGTCAATTCTGGAAACCCAGAATCTATTCTGTAGGAATCAACATGGATTCCGGAAACAGCGATCGTGTGAGACCCAACTCGCTTTGTTTGTTCATGAGACCCAGAAAATATTTTAACTAAAGTTCAGTCTTGATCACAACACTTACGTCTCAATAACATAGGTGACCGGTTTCGGTTATATTTATACAGGGTGTTACAAAAAGGTACGGCCAAACTTTCAGGAAACACTCCTCACACACAAATAAAGAAAAGATGTTATGTGGACACGTGTCCAGAAACGTTTGATTTCCATGCTAGAGCTCATTTTAGTTTCGTCAGTATGTACTGTACTTCCTCGATTCACCGCCAGTTGGCACAATTGAAGGAAGGTAATGTTGACTTCGGTGCTTGTGTTGACATGCGACTCATTGCTCTACAGTATTAGCATCAGCATCAACAGGTTAGTGTTCATCAGGAACGTGGTTTAGCAGTCAGTGCAATGTTTAAAAAAGAGGAATTGGCAGATGCCCATTTGATGTATGGATTAGCACGGGGCAATAGCCGTGGCGCGGTACGTTTGTATCGAGACAGATTTCCAGAACGAAGGTGTCCCGACAGGAAGACGTTCGAAGCAACTGATCGGCGTCTTAGGCAGCACGGAACATTCCAGCCTATGGACTCGCGACTGGGGAAGACCTAGAACGACGAGGACACCTGCAATGGACGAGGCAATTCTTCGTGCAGTTGACGATAACCCTAATGTCAGAGTCAGAGAGAAGTTGCTGCTGTACAAGGTAACGTTGACCACGTCACTGTATGGAGAGTGCTGCGGGAGAACCAGTTGTTTCCGTACCATGTACAGCGTGTGCAGGTACTATCAGCAGCTGATTGGCCTCCAAGGGTACACTTCTGCGAATGGTTCATCCAACTATGTGTCAATCCTCATTTCAGTGCAAATGTTCTCTTTACGGATGAGGCTTCATTCCAACGTGATCAAATTGTAAATTTTCACAATTAACATGTGTGGGCTGACGAGAATCCGCACGCAATTGTGCAATCACGTCATCAACACAGATTTTCTGTGAACGTTTGGGAAGGCATTGTTGGTGATGTCTCGATTGGGCCCCATGTTCTTCCACCTACGCTCAGTGGACCACGTTATCATGATTACATATGGGATACTCTACCTGTGCTGCTAGAACATGTGCCTTTACAAGTACGACACAACATCTGGTTCACGCACGATGGAGCTCCTGCACATTTCAGTCGAAGTGTTCGTACGCTTCTCAACAACATATTCGGTGACCGATGGATTGGTAGAGGCGGACCAGTTCCATGGCCTCCACGCTCTCCTGACCTCAACCCTCTTGACTTTCATTTATGGGGGCATTTGAAAGCTCTTGTCTACGCAACCCCGATACCAAATGTAGAGACTCTTTGTGCTCGTATTGTGGACGGCTGTCATACAATACGCCATTCTCCAGGGCTGCATCAGCGCATCAGGGATTCCATGCGACGGAGGGTGGATGCATGTATCCTCTCTAACGGAGGACATTTTGAACATTTCCTGTAACAAAGTGTTTGAAGTCACGCTGGTACGTTCTGTTGCTGTGTGTTTCCATTCCATGATTAATATGATTTGAAGAGACGTAATAAAATGAGCTCTAACATGGAAAGTAAGGGTTTCCGGACACATGTCCACATAACATATTTTCTTTCTTTGTGTGTGAGGAATGTTTCCTGAAAGTTTGGCCGTACCTTTTTGTAACACCCTGTATAAGCGTCTTCAGACCTGTGAATTAATTTTAGAAAATACTAGAGGCCAATCTTAAAATAAAATGAAAAGTGTCTAATAACGACAAAATTTTTAACAAGATAAAACAAAACTTGTTATACCCATGGCTTCCTAGGAGGATGGTAGGCGGAGCTCTCCTCAGCTGCTACGAAGTCAACTGATGGTTATGAATGCTGAGCACGATCTTAAATATGCAGAGGCTCCGCCTGCTTCCTCTCACACTACTTCACAACTGCCAATCAGCGTTCATAATATGACGCTATCGTCAAAGTATAAAAGTATGAAATACACTAATAACATAAAATTGATTCATTTAAAATGTCTAATTAACAGATAGTTAGTATGTGTAAAACTTATTTATATTTTAGATAAAAACGGTAAACTACGACGTGTAATAGCTGTGCCCTCTATGGGCAACCTTAATACTATTACAGTGTCAGTTAAATCAAAGACGTAAAAGTCCTTGAGTTGTGGTATATATCGGTTATACCGAGTCGTCTACATCACAATTGCATCTTTGATGGATGTTGCAGAATCGGCTTAGTTTAACTGTAGTTTTAAGACCCAGAAAATATTAGATACAGGCTCCCTGGTAGATGCCATTTTCCTTGACTTCCGGAAGGCGTTCGATACAGTTCCGCACTGTCGCCTGATAAACAAAGTTAAGAGCCTACGGAATATCAGACCAGCTATGTGGCTGGATTGAAGAGTTTCTAGCAGACAGAACACAGCATGGTGTTCTCAATGGAGAGACGTCTACAGACGTAAAGTAACCTCTGGCGTGCCACAGGGGAGTGTCATGGGACCATTGCTTTTCACAATATATATATAAATGATCTAGTAGATAGTGTCGAAAGTTCCATGCGGCTTTTTGCGGATGATGCTGTAGTATACAGAGAAGTTGCAGTATTAGAAAATTGCAGCGAAATGCAGGAAGATCTGCAGCGGACAGGCACTTTGTGCAGGGAGTGGCAACTGACCCTTAATATAGACAAATGTAATGTATTGCGAATACATAGAAAGAAGGATCCATTATTGTATGCTTATATGATTGCGGAACAAACACTGGTAGCAGTTACTTCTGTAAAATATCTAGCAGTATGCGTACGGAACGATTTGAAGTGGAATGATCATATAAAATTAATTGTTGGTAAGGCGGGTGCCAGGTTGTGATTCATTGGAAGAGTCCTTAGAAAATGTAGTCCATCAACAAAAGAGGTGGCTTACAAAACACTCGTTCGACCTATACTTGAGTATTGCTCATCAATGTGGGATCCGTACCAGGTCGGGCTGACAGAGAAGATCCAAAGAAGAGCGGCGCGTTTCGTCACAGGGCTATATGGTAAGCGTGATAGCGTTACGGAGATGTTTAGCAAACTCAAGTGGCACACACTGCAAGAGAGGCGCTCTGCATCGCGGTGTAGCTTGCTCGCCAGGTTTCGAGAGGGTGCGTTTCTGGATCAGGTATCGAATATATTGCTCCCCCCTACTTATACCTCCCGAGGAGATCACGAATGTAAAATTAGAGAGATACGAGCACTCACGGAGGCTTTCCGGCAGTCGTTCTTCCCGGGAACCGTACGCGCTGGAACAGGAAAGGGAGGTAATGACAGTGGCACGTAAAGTGCCCTCCGGCACACACCGTTGGGTGGCTTGCGGAGTATAAATCTAGATGTAGATACGACAGGAGCGCTCATTTCTAACAAAAAACCTCGTAGGGGCATATGCCCTGTTGCAAACAGTTTCCGGGATACGCTATGTGATCAAAGGTTCCGGAGACCTGGCTCAAAATGACCTACAAGTTCTTGGCGCCCTCCATCGGTAATGCTGGCATTCAATATGGTGCTGGAAGGTTTCTTGGGGAACGGCATCTCATTCTGCACTGAGGATAGTTGCCGATGTCTGTCGGTGAGGGCTGGCACAAAGTCGTCGTTCCAAAATATCCGAAAGGTGTTCTATAGGATTCAGGTCAGGACTCTGTGAAGGCCAGTCCATTACAGGGCCGTGCATTATGAACAGGTGCTCGATCGTGTTGAAAGATGCAGTCACCATCCCCGAATTGCTCTTTGACAGTGGGAAGCACGAAGGTAAAATGTAGGCCTGTGCTGTGATAGTGCAACACAAAACAACAAGGGTGCAAGCCCCTCCATCAATAACACGACCACATCATAACACAACCGACTCCGAATTTTACTGTTGTCACTACACTCGCTGGCAGATGACATTCGCCGGGCGTTCGCCATACTCACACCCTGCCATCGGATCGCGACATTGTGTACCGTGATTCGTCACTCCACACAACGGTTTTCCACCAGTCGTCCAATGTTTACCCTCTTTACACCGAGCGAGGCGTAGTTTGGCATTTACCGGCGTGATGTGTGGCTTATGAGCAGCCGCTCTATCATGAAATCCAAGTTTTCTCACCTCCCGCCTAACTGTCGTAGTACTTGCAGTGGATCCTGATGCAGTTTGGAATTCCTGTGTGATGGTCTGAATAGGTGTCTGCCTATTACACATTACGACGCTCTTCAACTGTCGGCGGTCTCTGTCAGTCAACAGACGAGATCCGGCTGTACGCTTTTGTTTTGTGCGTGTACCTTCACGTTTCCACTTCACTATCACATCGGAAACAGTGGACCGGGGCATGTTTAGGAGTGTGAAAATCTCGCGTACAGACGTATGACACAAGTGACACCCAATCACCTGACCATGTTCGAAGTCCGTGAGTTGCGCCGAGCGCTCCATTCTGCTGTCTCACGATGTGGAATGACTACTAAGGTCGCCGATATGGAGTACATGGCAGTAGGTGGCAGCACACTGCACCTAATATGAAAAACGTATGTTTTATGGGGTGTCCGAATACTTTTGATCATATAGCGTAACAATCGGTAAATGACACTTAGCAACAGGAGTACTGACACGCAAAATGTAAACTTATTTCTGTAACCAGATATATCTCTGTAGTTAGTAAAAATTACACACGTGTGACACGGACCGAAGTTAGTCTAGACTATCACTTCGTAAAATGCTTACTATTGCTCTTGAACTACCCAGTATTTTGCTGTCGAACTGTTCAAATAGGTTCGTTTAACAGCTGGCTAAAATTACGATGCTGCTTCCGGTGTATCAGACGTACTGAAACATCGCCTTAGGAAAATTAATGAATTACTGTGCTGGAAAACCTCTACGTTATTTGATTTTCAAACAGCTGAGAAGAACTGAGCGTACTCAGACATTCCGCTCATTACTTATTCTGATCAACACTAAAATGATTTTTAGCGCAACGCAATCTGACTTTCAATAATCCCTACAAAATAATGGTCCTAACTAACAATAACCTATACCTTTCATAAATCACTTACCTCACAAAAACCTTCGTTACTCAAACTACTGCAATACAGCGCCAATAGTGCCAGCTGAATAAAAGATTCTAACTACTGAAGGCACTAACTACTGATAGGCATAGTTAGCAAACGAAAGATTTTGGTAGAGAACAAAGAATGTATTTACCTTAATAGTGTTCAAAAGTCATCATATATATATATATATATATATATATATATATATATATATATATATATATATATATATATATATATATATATATATCAGTTCATGATATCCAATATTACAAATTTACTCTTTCTTATGGACACACGTCCAGATCGTCCGCTCTCAAAATTCTGCCATCTCTCTCCCCACATCCACCACTGCTGGCGGCTCACCTCCAACTGCGCAACACTACGGGCTGTTCACATCCAACTGCCCAACATAACAATACCAAATATTCCAAAATGCAAACTAACCATAGAATAAATATCTCTGGAGTGAGCATTGTGTTCTGCGCATGTTGTCAACATTAAACCAAGATAGTCACGTGTTTTCGGGACTTCGCTGTGTGTGTGTGAATTCCGCAGAGTTTGAAGTTTATAATATCAAGAGTTTTTGTTTTGTTTTCACCGTTTGTTGATAGCGTAATAACGATGGTGAATTACTGTTGTTGCTACGGATGCAAAGAAAAATATGTGAAAGGAGGGATAGTAACTTTTCACGAGTACTCTGTTTAAAAATTTCGAGACGCATTATCATTAAGGCTTGATTCTGTAGACCTATTTTTCTATGATTTAATGACTATATAATAGATATTACGGCTGGTACAAAGTCTTACAAACAATCGCTTCCCCTCGTAAATTTGCTAGTGGAACAGGAAAGGGAATGGTTAGTTGTTTCAGCAAATACTATCCTCCATGCATTTATCAGTGACTTGTCGATTATGTATATAGATTTGAAAGACGGGAGACAGATAAATTCAATAGAGTGGGAGTCTGTAATTGTCTTCATATAATATGTGCAACCAAACCTTTTTGTTTACGATATAGTTACAGTAGGAGACCATGTTAAGTGTGTCTAGGACATGGAGAATGATCATGTGTGGTTTATATTTTAGTTTCCCGAAGGATGAACAACGAGAAAAGATGTGGCTCCAGAAAATAAAGAGGAGTGATTTTGTCCCCACAAAATATTCCAAAGTATGTTCAAAACACTTTGAAGGAAAAAATTTGGACGTGTATGGCTGAAGGTAGATGCTATACCAACTATTTTTAATTTTCCACAGCACCTACTACCAATTTCTGCATTCAGCTTAAATACATTTTCTGCGCAAATCAAATAAGAAACACAATAGTGTAGCTAATCAAAAGTACACATTCATCTTTTTTGGTGTATTTTGCCTTCAATTAATTTTCTTCACCATTTGATTAAGAGGCATAAAATATTAGTAAACATGTCCCCAAACTCTTTCATTTGTGTTACTTTCCACTTCCCTTAATGTTGATATTGGTTGACTGTTACTTGACCAACTATATTTGCTTTACAGTACATTTATTCTCCGATCGCCTTTTTCCCCCCTTCTTACTCAGTCTACTATTTATTTAATAAACTGGGAGCAAGTACCTAAAATGCGATAAATCAACACTTCAAAGTGTCACCAGTAAGAAAAATTGTGCTTTAGGTCGCAAAAACGAGAAAATAAATACCCAGAAATAACAGAAAAAATGACGAATTAGCAGGGATATAATCGCTAATGTGTGGCAAATTAGGTGTTTTTCGGACACTTACAAAAGTACTAGCGTACTGTCAAAGTCGTTTTGCAAGACTATCACTGCAAAAATGTACGCCAGGCTCTGAAATACTATGAAGTGCCGTATCATGCCGAAAACTACCAAAAATCGAGTGCATCTGCAAAGAAGCAGAATGCAATATCACTTGCCCTTAAAAGTTACGTACCTGGTTTATTCCCGGTATCAAATGGATGCTATTGAAATATCCGCGCAACATATATAAATAATCCACGACATGTACGAAAAGAATCCGTCTGTACTAGGGATGTAGTGACATTCGAAATATACAGAGCGCTATACGGACAAACACGACGTCCCGAGAACACGTGACCAGGCCGGCAGTATATGTTGATAACACAAAATCTGTTCTGCGCATGTGAATGCTCACTCCAGAGATATTTACTCTATGAAACCAGCCGAAGAACCAGCCACAGACTTCACACAGCACAGTCAGTGGTTTTCATATAGAGCGTTATGTAGCGTTACCAACATAAAAACCTAAACAGCCTACAGGCTGTCACTGTATCGAATTCCATGACTATTTCAATTTCCACGCTTGAGTATAAAGTACAAGAGGCGAGTACTGAGAGAGTCCTGAAGGGGTGAGACGTGTGTGAAGACACCCACAGACGGCAAATAGGAAAATAAACTGATTTTAAAAAGCGAGAGAGGCACACGTAATTCCGTGCTGCACTGCACCGTCAGTGTGATCCTTAGTCTATAATCCAGGGCGGTCATAAAGTCACGACCCATTTCCCAAAAATAATGGATGCATTTACATAATACGGTTGGTTGGTTGTTTCGGGGAAGGAGACCAGACAAGCGAGGTCATCGGTCTCATCGGATTAGGGAAGGACGGGGAAGGAAGTCGGCCGTGCCCTTTGAAAGGAACCATCCCGGCATTTGCCTGGAGCGATTTAGGGAAATCACGGAAAACCTAAATCAGGATGGCCGGACGCGGGACTGAACCGTCGTCCTCCCGAATGCGAGTCCAGTGTCGTAAGATTATTGTCAATGTTTGTATGTATTTTCATCGCACTTCGACCATTTCGAAGCATTACTCGCCGACCTAAATAGGTTCAGAAGCATTGTGAAATAGCCGACGCTTCATTCTGACGGTCCCTTACCTTTATTTTGTACGCTCTTCACTTTATGGACACTCACACGAAAATTCAGCGGGTGAGATATTAGGCGAGCGCGCCAGCCACAGCCTGCTACCCAGCTACTGGCAGATCTAGCAGTTTAGGTACTTTTTCACCGTGAGGGCAGAACGAGAGGGTTCTCCCTGATGGAGCACAAGAGTGTCAGCAGCGCCTTCTTGCTGGAACTATGGTTCCAAGAATTGCTCTTTGGCATTCCATGGTAGCGTGAGGTGGCTCGCGACTCCGTATGAGACAGTTGCGTATCGTTAAATTTTCCGCAGATGTTTACTGCGACTTCATCAGTAAACATATGCGGCGACGGCTACTTAGGGTGCGCCAGGCGTATAAAACTTTGTCCACACCATACACACCTGCATACCATACCGTTGCTCAGCTTCCTCTGGCACGGCTATTTCATAATCGGCAATGAGCGACGCGGCCCTATGGGATTCGCGCACAGGATTGCCTCTCTGCGATGGATATGGCTGGTCTTTGTGGTGTCACCGCCAGACACCACACTTGCTAGGTGGTAGCCTTTAAATCGGCCGCGGTCCGTTAGTATACGTCGGACCCGCGTGTCGCCACTATCAGTGATTGCAGACCGAGCGCCGCCACACGGCAGGTCTAGAGACACTTCCTAGCACTCGCCCCAGTTGTACAGCCGACTTTCCTAGCGATGGTTCACTGACAAATTACGCTCTCATTTGCCGAGACGATAGTTAGCATAGCCTTCAGCTACGTCATTTGCTACGACCTAGCAAGGCGCTATTACCAGTTACTATTGATGCTGTAAAACATGTACCGTCAAGAGCGATGTTCACCATTTATGGATTAAAGTTAAGTATTCCACAGCTACGTCCTTTTTTGCTAGTCTCATTTCCCTGACCTATCCCAGACCTCACGCCAGCCTGCGTGAGCTAAAACGCGTGCCTTTCGGCTTCCTCTCATAGTGGGTTGGCTCTCTTGCCAATCCACAGCAGTCTTTATGTTTTCCTTCGCAGTTGGAGCAGATTTTCACCTTGGCTCCTCCGGAGACCCAGACTTATTTTAGATTTGACTAATTTTAAAAAAGATAGTACACCAGATTTTACATTCCAGTCTCTCTTTTTTAACATTTTAGATGTGCAACACGGTTTTGCCGTCGTTTACACTGATGGCTCAACAGGAGAATTTCCTTGGCTGTTCTGTAGTGTTCCCTGATCACGTTACGCGGATTCGCCTCCATGATGAATATACCGTTTTCGCAGCGGAGCTCCACGCGATCCTGGAGCAGCTGTATCGTGTTCGGGGCAATCGATTTCTCACCTGCTGCGATTCTCTTAGTGCCTTACAATCATTACAGAATCTGTACCCCACTGAGGGGATGGTCCAGCTGATATATGACCAACTGTACTTGCTCCAACGGCGGGGTAAGCAGGTGTGCTTCTGCTGGGTGCCTGGTCATGTAGGAATATGGGGCAATGAACAGGCCGATCGGGCTGCCACGGAGGCCTGCAGAGAGCAGGACGTGGTCCAGTGCCCTATTCACTTGCAGTCTGTCATTTCTGCACTCCACAAGAAGTGCATGGAGTTGTGGGAGGAAGAATGGCTGGCGGTGACGCCAATAAACTGCGGTTGGTGAAGTCAACAACTCGGCCGTGGCGTTTCTCCTGCCAATTGCACAGGCGGGATGAAGTGACCCTCACGCGTCTTCGGATTGGGCACTGTCCTCTCACACATAGCTTTCTATTACGGCGGGAGGATCCCCCGTTTTGTGATGCACATCTATGTCCGCCACATTTAAACAAACTGCAAGTTCAAGTGGTTCAAGTGGCTCTGAGCACTATGGGACTCAACATCTTAGGTCATAAGTCCCCTAGAACTTAGAACTACTTAAACCTAACTAACCTAAGGACATCACACACACCCATGCCCGAGGCAGGATTCGAACCTGCGATCGTAGCAGTCCCGCGGTTCCGGACTGCAGCTCCAGAACCGCTAGATCACCGCGGCCGGCAAACAAACTGCATTTTATACCGTGATGCAAGGGCAGAAGCACAAGTTGATGGGAATCTGCCCTGTGTTTTAGCTAATAGTGAGACGTGTTTGTCTAGGATTTTAAAGTTTTGTGATGTGTCTGGACTCAGGCCTAAACTTTTAGGCTGGAGGTTTTAGCGTATTGCAGAGTGGCTGGTTCCTCCCTGTTTTCCTAGCGGTCAGCCAGCCACTTCCATCTACCTCTACATCTATATTTACATGATTACTCTTCAATTCACATTTAAGTGCTTGGCAGAGGGTTCACCGAACCACAATCATACTATCTCTCTACAATTCCACTCCCGAACAGCGCGCGGGAAAAACGAACACCTAAACCTCTCTGTCCGAGCTCTGATTTCTCTTATTTTATTTTGGTGATCATTCCTACCTATGAAGGTTGGGCTCAACAAAATATTTTCGCATTCGGAAGAGAAAGTTGGTGACTGAAATTTCGTAAATAGATCTCGCCGCGGCGAAAAACGTCTTTGCTTTAATGACTTCCATCCCAACTCGCGTATCATATCTGCCACACTCTCTCCCCTATTAGTAATAATACAAAACGAGCTGCCTTTTTTGCACCCTTTCGATGTCCTCCGTCAATCCCACCTGGTAAGGATCCCACACCGGGCAGCAATATTCTAACAGAGGACGAACGAGTGTAGTGTAAGTTGTCTCTTTAGTGGATTTGTTGCATCTTCTAAGTGTCCTGCCAATGAAACGCAACCTTTGGCTCGCCTTCCCCACAATATTATCTATGTGGTCTTTCCAACTGAAGTTGTTCGTAATTTTTACACCCAGGTACTTAGTGGAATTGACAGCCTTGAGAATTGTACTATTTATCGAGTAATCGAATTCCAACGGATTTGTTTTGGAACTCGTGTGGATCACATCACACTTTTCTTTATTTAGCGTCAACTGCCACCTGCCACACCATACAGCAATCTTTTCTAAATCGCTTTGCAACTGATACTGGTCTTCGGATGACCTTACTAGATGGTAAATTACAGCATCATCTGCGAACAACCTAAAGAACTGCTCAGATTGTCACCCAGGTCATTTATATAGATCAGAAACAGCAGAGGTCGCAGGACGCTTCCATCTGCTATATTGTTTTAGTTCCCTCTGCCACTTTCTTCCCGTACTGTCCATGTTTTACTGCTGACGGCATGCTTCGTACCACGCTTCTGTGTGGATAGACTAGGGTGTCCATTTCATTTTCATTGAAAAAGGGGACATTTAAAATAAATTAGTGAAAAACCTGGGACAATGAAGAAAAAAACGGGACATAAATATTGTACTGACTAAATTTAATACATATACAAGTTTACCTTTATAACGTGCTCTCAGATTATCACAAATCACTTTTTACAATTATTCTGCCACACTATCACCGTACTTTTCACTTTTATGTACTTTATCAAGAAGTGCATTTTCGTTTTAAATTGTATCATAAAAGTCAGTACACGATACACCATTAAAGTGTGTTTTGAGAATGAGCAAGGCCCTCACTGTTTCAACTTTCATTCTGTTTTTTTTTTTTTCATCTGACCACAAAGAGTTCACTAACGAAAACACACGTTCCACAGCAGCATCTGACCCAGGAATTGCCAGACAAAACTCCACCAAATGAATCATATTTTTCATGTTAATGTTTTTACTTTTGAAATAAGCAAATATTTTACACCACGTTGCACTAACACTTTCTTTGTCTCCTTCACTTTTTATGAATTTCTGTGCACATGAAAATTCATCGAACAGTTCGTCTTCATCAACAGGAAAATTTGATACAATAATTTTAACAAAAACACAACAGTCCTGAATATCATTCCACTGTAGCTGCTCCTTTTCAGTATTAACCCAGTCAAATGCTTTAAAAGGTGTGAGAAATGGTAAACACCATTCTTTAATATTTAAAATTACTTGCGATTTTTGACAGTTCGGTTCATGTTTGGGGTTAGCTGAAAGTCATCACACGCTTCCTAGCGTAAATAATTGCGCAGTTAATAGCAAGTCAAACAACCAATAACTTAAAATACTCTAACCAAGCGGAATCATAAAAAAACGGGACATTTGAGCGTCCCCCAAAAAACTTTCGGGACAGCGGGACATTTTGGTAAAAATCGGGACTGTCCCAGGAAAAACGGGACGAATGGACACC
Organism: Schistocerca cancellata; assembly: GCF_023864275.1. Classification (NCBI taxonomy): domain Eukaryota; kingdom Metazoa; phylum Arthropoda; class Insecta; order Orthoptera; family Acrididae; genus Schistocerca; species Schistocerca cancellata. The sequence goes on along the minus strand of NC_064637.1, from coordinate 63,308,045 downwards.
CTAGGATAGACACATATTTTTCCAACCTTGTTACCTGTGTTTTCGGTTCTGAGTCTTTTCTTGACGCCCGTCTCAATCTGTTACTGAGCGGGCGCTGAAGACCTTCCTGTTGGGCGCCCAAACAACCCTCTTCTACTACTACTACTACTACTACTACTAATCAGTACACAAATTGTGAAGTATAAGGCGTCGGTTGTGTGCAGATCCTATCGAATCGTAAGCATCACCTCGCTGACTAGCGTAATCTTTGCAGTCTAATGTGTAGAGTACTCGATTGTCGTACACTTTGTTCTTTAGTGTAAAGCATAAAAACTTTTATAATCATGTTAACTGAATCTTCCGACGGTTCTTGTAGCCTTGTCAAGAAACAGTCATGTACGCATGCCGTTCCTATTTTGTGTTTAAGTTTTTCCTGTCTACTCCGTTTGTACGAGTGTTGGAACTTAAATACTGGAAACTATTTATTCACAACCGATACAAAAGAGTTACATGTTACCCTCGTATTTATTTACTGTTCAGTTTTTTACTTGTTACATTGCATTATCACCACACTATCAAAGATGTTACTTATTGTATATTTCTGCCTCAATCTAGACACCTAACTTCTCTTCCAATGTTGTTTACAAACATTGGAACTTCTTTGGTGGGAATACTCAATGAACGTCTGAAGATGGCTTTGTAAGCTGAAAACCGGTAAATACAATAAAAGTAATACTGTAGAACAAACGCGAACTAGTACTTATATAATCGTTGATTTTGGCACGTCTGACTTGTTTAATCGACGCGTCCATGCTGTCACGCTGAACATCATCTCTCGGTGGTGTATGAGATTTCCCTGTGCGTGGTTCATCGGCAACGTTTCCAGCTATGTAGAACTCACCGACAAGTAAGCGGATATATGCTCTTGTCGGTGCTCGTCTTTGAAGTTTCCTAGTTAACTCCTGTTGCATCTTCACATAAGAAAAATCACGCAGCCACAAACTAGCGACAAAGTCAAATGGCTCTGAGCACTATGGGACTTAACATCTGAGGTCATCAGTCCCCTAGACGTAGAACTACTTAAGCCTAAGGCCGGTATTACACCATCTAATTTCTTTGTCAAAGATTTGATCAAAGATGTGATGAAATATTCCGTCAAATACATTTGACAATGATCTTTGACGTAGCGCTAGAAAGGGTATTACACTGTCATCATATTTTTCGTCAAAGTTCAAGATGGCTGACAACAACAACTTATTATTAAGCGCAGCAGTTGCATGTACCACAAGTACACTGTGTGCATATGCGGAAGAGAAGCGGGGAAAAAAAGGAAACAAACCTGGGTGAAGCCGTGGGATTTACGACGACACGATAAAAGCATTCAACAAAACTTGTTTCGTGAGCTTGTAGTGGAGGACGTCAAGTCGTACATTAATTACTTAAGAATGGATGAGCATACGTTTCTGTATGTGCTCAATGAAGTGTATCCTCATATTACAAAGCACAATACTCACTTAAGAACTGCTACATCTGCAGAAGACAGGCTCTCTAACACTCCGATTCCTTGCTGCAGGACAGGGTTCGATTAGGTTAGGTTAGGTCAGGTCTCCAACCTTCGTAATCTATTTTTGTATTCAGCGTGCCTCACCTTGTAAAGCGCCTCATCAACTTAATACATCTCTATTAATTTTGTAGTTGTCGGCACACACCAATTGTATTTACTCGCAAGTTTATAAAAACACTACAGACGACAGAACGCAGCAATGCTAGCGCTCCATGAGGTAACATGTCACATTGCACTGAACAGAAGACAAGCGACTTCTTTGATCAAATATACAGCGAGGACCGAGCGGGGTGGCGCAGTGGTTAGACACTGGACTCGCATTCGGGAGGACGACGGTTCAATCCCGCGTCCGGCCATCCTGATTTAGGTTTTCCGTGATTTCCCTAAATCACTCCAGGCAAATGCCGGGATGGTTCCTCTGAAAGGGCACGGCCGACTTCCTTCCCAATCCTTCCCTAATCCGATGAGACCGATGACCACGCTGTCTGGTCTCCTTCCTCAAAACCAACCAACCAACCAACAGCGAGGCCCTAGATTTGATCAAACAGTGGACGACATTTGACAAAGTTCCCTATTACACCATCAAATATCTTTGACAAAGATATTGGACAAAGAAATTTGATAGTGTAATACCGGCCTAACTAACCTAAGGACATCACACACATCCATGCCCGAGGCAGGATTCGAACCTCCGACCGTAGCAGCAGTGCGGTTCGGGAGTGAAGCGCCTAGAACCGCTCGGCCACAACGACCGGAAAACTAGCAACAACCACACGATCTTATATCGTAAGCATTTTTTCTGATTCCCTGAAAAAAAAGACGGGGCCAACGTTATCACGCAAATGTTTTACAGTGATGCGGTATGTAAATCCATCCATCATTTTTTGAAATGGATCGGATACTTTATGACCACCCTGTACAGTATAGAAAAACTCAGACGGTTTGGCCTCGAGAAACGGCAATGGAACACTTGTTTGTAACGTCCCAGGGTGGCCGTTAAAAGCCGTTTCGAAGGGGTGAGGGGGGGGGGGAGGGGTGGAAAGGAGGGGGGAGGTCTACTACGCTCCAGAGCAGCTGCGGAGAGCCACAACAGACCGAGTAGTCCTCCCCCCTCCCCTCACCTCCGCCCTCCCCCCCCCCCCCCCCCCGCCGCAGCACAACAACACATACACACGACACCAGCTGGCTGCCACCTTTCCTAACGTCTTCCTGTGTACGGCATTGTGCTCGACGTGTCTTCCCCCGTCGCTGCTCTCGTGAAGGAGGAAACACCGAGAAACGTTAAACGTCGCTGTCTGCACAAATGTCTGTAAACAGTCATTTTCATTTTACGATTCCCCCGACGTTTATCTCGATCACAAGGCGGCTTCAAAGCAACGCCAGTGTGTATCGTACATCTCGTCGCACTTGCAGTCTCCTGTTCGAGGAATGGTTCGCTGGAGACTTCCAGACTACAGGTAGCTCTGTTCCGTGTGAGCCTCTTACCCTCCATACGACTACTGCGACCTTCATCCATCCGACTTTGACATTACACAAGGTGTTCAAAGTAATTTGAATGAGTGTGACAATGAAACCTACAGTACAGTGTCTTGAGTGTGTGTAGAAAATAATTTTAGAATTCAATCTTAGTGACAAAGTTTGTGCTTTTGTTGGCGATAATACAAACACTAACTTTGGAGGTGTTGAAAGAAAAGGGGAAACCATGTATTCAAGAAACTTGAAAACAAACCAAACAGGTCCATAGTAGGGGTAGGTTGCCCAGTTCTTGTACTGCATAATGCCATTCCAAGTGGAACCGACATACTTTCACAAGATTCCAGGTTTCAACCAAATCTTCATAATTACCACTGTGAAGTAATGATGAAGATTCAACTGAAATGCAAACCAGTGGTCACTTGCACAACATATCGGTCCGTGTTTCAACCACATCTTTATAATCACTGAATTTTGTCCTTGATTTTCGTCCTTGGATTATGGCAACCCTATCGGGCATGGATGTGTGTGATGTCCTTAGGTTAGTTAGGTTTAAGTAGTTCTAAGTTCTATGGGACTGATGACCTCAGATGTTAAGTCCCATAGTGCTCAGAGCCATTTGAACCATTTTCAGCTAAGATTAACGATAGTTATTAACAATTTTCTCTATTTCAGCACCTTGTTCCTTGCTAGTCCAGTCATCTTTACTTGAGCTGTCATCAGTTATTTTGCCCCCCAAGTGAAAAAGCTCATTGAGTTCTCACTTTCTATCCGTTTGCAAGAGGCAAGCTGAAAGACGACGATCTCATGCAGCCACCACATGATTCTCTTCAGATCCAACCATCTACGAGTTTTTCTTTCAGAAATTTACAACTCTTAAAATGTAACTACCATTTAAAAAAAATCAAATACACTTTCAATGTTGTTAGTGTATGTAATTAAAATGTATCTTTTTCTCTTAATCCGTTAGTATGAAATGCCTCCACCTAATATGTATCACAGAAACTGGAGCTAACAAAAATTTTTCGTTGTCATATTCGTATTTCTCGACCCAAAACTAGTGAGAATTGTCTCATGAAGTGCAGGAAACAGTGAAACATTGTTTGCCACTGTAATTTGTGTGTTATTCAAATAATCACTATCAATTGTCTGCTTCGATACATCGCTCTTCTTTGTGAAGATTAATAGTTAATTTAACTGTGTTGTATACTGAAGTTTGTGAATCTTTGAGCATTTTGTGGGTAATTAAGGTTCCACATTTTTAGTTTCACACTAGTTTTTTCTTAGTTTACCATTCTTCCAACAAATACTATTTCTGTATGAATATACAGGGTGTTTCAAAAATGACCGGTATATTTGAAACAGCAATAAAAACTAAATGAGCAGCGATAGAAATACACCGTTTGTTGCAATATGCTTGGGACAACAGTACATTTTCAGGCGGACAAACTTTCGAAATTACAGTAGTTACAATTTTCAACAACAGATGGCGCTGCAAGTGATGTGAAAGATATAGAAGACAACGCAGTCTGTGGGTGCGCCATTCTGTACCACGTCTTTCTGCTGTAAGCGTGTGCTGTTCACAACGTGCAAGTGTGCTGTAGACAACATGGTTTATTCCTTAGAACAGAGGATTTTTCTAGTGTTGGAATTCCACTGCCTAGAACACAGTGTTGTTGCAACAAGACGAAGTTTTCAACGGAGGTTTAATGTAACCAAAGGACCGAAAAGCGATACAATAAAGGATCTGTTTGAAAAATTCCAACGGACTGGGAACGTGACGGATGAACGTGCCGGAAAGGTAGGGCGGCCGCGTACGGCAACCACAGAGGGCAACGCGCAGCTAGTGCAGCAGGTGATCCGACAGCGGCCTCGGGTTTCCGTTCGCTGTGTTGCAGCTGCGGTCCAAATGATGCCAACGTCCACGTATCGTCTCATGCGCCAGAGTTTACACCTCTATCCATACAAAATTCAAACGCGGCAACCCCTCAGCGCCACTACCATTGCTGCACGAGAGACATTCGCTAACGATATAGTGCACAGGATTGATGACGGCGATATGCATGTGGGCAGCATTTGGTTTACTGACGAAGCTTATTTTTACCTGGACGGCTTCGTCAATAAACAGAACTGGCGCATATGGGGAACCGAAAAGCCCCATGTTGCAGTCCCATCGTCCCTGCATCCTCAAAAAGTACTGGTCTGGGCCGCCATTTCTTCCAAAGGAATCATTGGCCCATTTTTCAGATCCGAAACGATTACTGCATCACGCTATCTGGACATTCTTCGTGAATTTGTAGCGGTACAAACTGCCTTAGACGACACTGCGAACACCTCGTGGTTTATGCAAGATGGTGCCCGGCCACATCGCACGGCCGACGTCTTTAATTTCCTGAATGAATATTTCGATGATCGTGTGATTGCTTTGGGCTATCCGAAACATACAGGAGGCGGTGTGGATTGGCCTCCCTATTCGCCAGACGTGAACCCCTGTGACTTCTTTCTGTGGGGACACTTGAAAGACCAGGTGTACCGCCAGAATCCAGAAACAATTGAACAGCTGAAGCAGTACATCTCATCTGCATGTGAAGCCATTCCGCCAGACACGTTGTCAAAGGTTTCGGGTAATTTCATTCAGAGACTACGCCATATTATTGCTACGCATGGTGGATATGTGGAAAATATCGTACTATAGAGTTTCCCAGACCGCAGCGCCATCTGTTGTTGAAAATTGTAACTACTGTAATTTCGAAAGTTTGTCTGCCTGAAAATGTACTGTTGTCCCAAGTATATTGCAACAAACGGTGTATTTCTATCGCTGCTCGTTTAGTTTTTATTGCCGTTTCAAATATACCGGTCATTTTTGAAACACCCTGTAATTGACCTCAGGATATATTGTATATTCTACCTCAGCGAAATGAATTAGATTAACTGAAAGTGATCTATATATGAGGGTTATTTGGAAAGTAAGGAACAATCGGTTGCAAAATGGAAAATACAGTGAAAAACTGATGAAGCTTTGCACAGATGCCTTGGGCACTGTGTCTAGTACGCCCATCGATCGAATCATGTTGCTGTTTTCAGTTCTGAGCTTACAGTGAGAACGTAAAGTTGGCTAGAAATTAGCGTCTCCCGCCGAGTATGAGGGCCTGATGAAAGGTTTCACCTGAAGCTATGCAATCCACATAACATTACTGTCACGCGTTTAGTTCTACACGACAATCCTCGGCCGCACTCTGCAGGGGCAATGAAGATGCTCCTGCAGCGTTTTCGGTGGGAAGTGTTTGACCACCCACAATGCAGCCGGTAATTGGCTACTGCTGAGGTTCATCTCTGCTCAAAGGAACCACTGGCTATGAAGACATTTTGACACAGACAACGAGCTGCTGTCCAGAGTAGAAAATTGTCGAAAAGCACTGGCGGCTGTCATCTATAACGAGGGAATTATCATATCATCCGCACTGACTGCAGGTCACCAAAGTGGTGTCAAATTAAAAGACCAGCACCCGGCGAACGGTCTGCCCGACGGGGGGCCCTAGCGATATGGTAAAAAAAAATCAAAAATTTTGAAAATATGTTCAAATTTGTTTATTTTAATCTGTGCTTTTATTGTGCCAGCTATCCCTTGCAGTAAAGGTACCCCCACTGAGATAAATTTGAGAACTTGTCAATGAATAGATTTGATTGTTATATCATGCAGACATCTCGTTAATTTTTTTGAAGACATGAAATCACTGCGAGAGTTTTCCTCAAAAATTGGGGTGTGACTGTCGATAGATCCCCGATATTTTCGAAACACCTACTTCTATGCGATAGTGCAGCGTCTGTGTTTGGGAGGAGTACGGTGCAATGTTCCTGCAAGCATGCCTGAAGGAATGGGCACACCAGCGACTACAGCCGTTGCGAAATTCAGGAAATGCATATGCAGTTGCGAATGTGGGCAGCCTCCAACAGTGGAATAGAGTGACGACACAGAAAATTAGTTCCAGACTGGGACTCGAGCCCGGATTTCCCACTTTTCGCGGACAATCGCCTTAACCATTCGGTTATCCGGGCACGTTTAACAGTCGTGTGGGAAAGAACATCGGACCGTACTTTTTACAGTTGCAGGCACTGTAACATCGCACTTATCCGCCGATACCAGCCTGGTGACTTTCGACTAAATTTCTACGCTGTACGGGAATTGCAGTAAACGTGTGAGTGCAGGTTAATGACACGTGGACAGCGATATATGGAAATCTGGAGCTGGCTGTGAAGCATGCACGGGTAGCCGAAATGATTAAGGCGACCACTCTCCACAAGCGGGAAATCCAGGTTCGAGTCCTGCTCCGGCACCAATTGTCAATGTCGTCATTCCATTCTACAGTTGGAGGTTGGCAGTATTCACAACTAGGAATGCATTTGCTGCACTTACCTCTGAGACTGAAGAAGAGACATTGTTGGCGATCCACAGCTGCACAAAATACACTACTGGCCATTAAAATACCACGAAGATGACGCACTACAGAAGCGAAATTTAACCGACCGAAAGAAGATGCTGTGATATTTTGGTCTTATGTGGATCAGAACAAAATGTCCAGACACTCTGTGACCAAACTGGTACTGAAACAGAGGATGACAGACTAAAGGCTGAAATACTAAATGTCTTTTTCCAAAGCTGTTTCAGAAAGGAAGACTGCACTGCAGTCCCTTCTCTAGATTGTCGCACACATGACAAAATGGTAGATATCGAAATAGATGACAGAGGGATAGAAAAACAAAATCGCTCAAAAGAGGAAAGGCTACTGGACCTGATGGGATACCAGTTCGATTTTACACAGAGTACGGGAAGGAACTTGCGCCCCTTCTTGCAGCGGTGTACCGTAGGTCTCTAGAAGAGTGTAGCGTTCCAAAAGATTGGAAAAGGGCACAGCTCATCCCCGTTTTCAAGAAGGGATGTCGAACAGATGTGCAGAAGTATACACCTATATTTCTAACGTCGATTTTGGAACACGTATTATGTTCGTGTATAATGACTTTTCTGGAGACTAGAAATCTACTTTGTAGGAATCAGTATGGGTTTCGAAAAAGACGGTCGTGTGAAACCCAGCTCGCGCTATTCGTCCACGAGACTCAGAGGGCCATAGACACGGGTTCGCAGGTAGATGGCATGTTTCCTGATTCCGCAAGGAGTTTGATACAGTTCCCCACAGTCGATTAACGAACAAAGTAAGAGCACATGGACTACCAGACCAATTGTGTGATTGGCTGAAGACTTCCTAGATAATAGAACGCAGCATGCCATTCTCAATGGAGAGAAGTCTTCCGAAGTAAGAGTGATTTCAGGTGTGCCGCAGGGGAGTGTCGTAGGACCGTTGCTGTTCAGAATATACATAAATGATCTTGTGGATAACATCTGAAGTTCACTGAGGCTTTTGTGGATGATGCTGTAGTATATCGAGAGGTTGAAACAATCGAAAATTGTACTGAAATGCAGGAGCATCTGCAACGGATTGACGCATGGTGCAGGGAATGGCAATTGAATCTCAATGTAGACAAGTGTAACATGCAGCGAATACACAGAAAGATAGATCCCTTATCATTTAGCTACAATATAGCAGGTCAGCAGCTGGAAGCAGTTAATTCCATAAATTATCTGGGAGTAGGCATTAGGAGTGATTTAAAATGGAATGACCATATAAAGTAGATCGTCGGTAAAGCAGATGCCAGACTGAGATTCATTTGAAGAATCCTAAGGAAATGCAATCCGAAAACAAAGGAAGTAGGTTGCAGTACGCTTGTTCGCCCACTGCTTGAATACTGCTCGGCAGTGTGGGATCCGTACCAGATACGGTTGATAGAAGAGATAGAGAAGATCCAACGGAGAGCAGCGCGCTACGTTACAGGATTATTTAGTAATCGCGAAAGCATTACGGAGATGATAGATAAACTCCAGTGGAAGACTCTGCAGGAGAGACGCTCAGTAGCTCGGTACGGTCGTTTGTTGAAGTTTCGAGAACATAACTTCACCGAGGAATCAAGAAGTATATTGCTCCCTCCTACGTATATCTCGCGAAGAGACCATGAGGATAAAATCAGAGAGATTAGAGCCCACACAGAGGCATACCGACAATCTTTCTTTCCACGAACAATATGAGACTGGAATAGAAAGGAGAACCGATAGAGGTAATTAAAGTACCTTCCGCCACACACCGTCAGGTGGCTTGCGGAGTATGGATGTAGATGTCGATAGCTTTTTACTAAGGAAAATCGCCAAAAAGCCGTATACGGCCGTTTGGCGATTTTACTTGGTAACTATTTAACCGGTTGCTGTCCCATACCCACAATGGATCAGCTGAGATTGGAAGACGATCGCAGTTGCTCCGGTCTTTGATAGCTGCGTGGCACGCCAGGATGACGTCACGTGCGCACCGAGTCTTGCGAAGACACCAGACCTGCGACACGCGTCTGCTGCGAACGCAAGGCAGCCAGGGGGTGGCGGGCACACCCTCTGCTCTGAATGGACGCTCTGATCGATACCGGCCGTAGCACGCGCACGCACAGAGAGAGACAGAGAGGGACGCCCCCAGTTGTAGCGCAGCCGACGTAACCTTGCGCAACCGATTCCTTTCCCAGTAGTTCAGTCAACGAAGGAAAACTGGCGAAAATATCCGTGTAGCTGCAGATCTTTGTGCAGTGGTAGTGCGGCAGCGTCATGAACGACGTCCTAAATACCCACCCTCTTGAGGGTGTGTGTGTGTGGGGGGGGCACATTCAAAAGTAACAAGACGAGACAGATTGCGAAATGTGTATGTGAGGGAAAGACTAAAGGAGGAACCAGTACAGGACAGGATAGAAAAATCAAGACTGCAGTGGTATGGACACATGAAGAGAATGGATGAGGGAAGAATTCCAAAGAGGATGTTTGATCTGCAACTGGAGGGGAAGAGGCCCAGAGGAAGACCAAGGGATAGATGGGTGAAGGGAGTGAAGGAATGTGTGATGAGAAGAGGAGAGAACTGGACGAAGGTGGAAGAGGGGGAATGGTGGAAAGACTGAACACGATGGAGAGGCTTGTGTTCCCGACAGACCCAGCCAGTGGCTGGAAACTGTCCAAGATGATGTTGATGTTAAATAGCTGGTAAACCACTGCTTCGAGCGAAATACGAGGATCGTTCAACAAGTAATGCCCACCCCCTTTTATTTTTAACCCATTAGTGTATATAGACAAACGTCGTTGTTGGTGCTCCTTATCTGATGTTGACATAAGACCAAAATATCTTAGGATTTTCTGCCAAGTCAGTACATAGAATTTTACTTTCGAATTCATTGAACACCTCTCGCATAGCCCTCCTCACACTACATTTCGCTTCGCGTAATTTTTGTTTGTCTGCAAGGCTTTGGCTATGTTTATGTCTGCTGTGAAGTTCCCTTTGCTTTCGTTAGCGTTAGACGTGGGGAGATATCATGATGTGGACACAATACTGAATTCCGTAACTGCTGGTTTTCGTATCGTAACTTGCCTATTTTAAGGCAATTATAAATTGATTACTTGTAAAAGCATGTCATCTTGGTTGTTGTTGTTGTTGTTGTCGTCGTCTTCAGTCCAGAGATGCAGCTCTCCACGCTACTCTATCCTATGCAAGCCACTTCCTCTCCGAGTAACTATTGCAACCTACATCCTCCTGAATCTGTTTAGTGTATTCATGCCTCTGTCTTCCTCTACGATTTTTACCCTTCACGCTGCCCTCCAATACTAAATTGGGGGTCCCTTGATGCCTCAGAACGTGTCTAACAACCGATCGATTCTTCTAGTCAAGTTGTGCTACAAATTCCTCCTCTCCCCACTTCTGTTCAGTGCCTCCTCATTAACTACCTGATCTACCCACCTACTCTTCAGCATTCTTCTGTGGTACCACATTTCGAAAGCTTCTATTCTCTTCTTGCCTAAACTATTTATCCTCCATGTTTCACTTCCATACATGGCTACACTCCACTTTCAGAAAAAGACTTTCTGGCACTTAAATCTATACTCGAAGTTAACAAATTTCTTTTCTTCAGAAACGGTTTTCCTTCCCTAGTCAGTCTGCATTTTATGTCCTCCCTACTTCAACATTCATCAGTTATTTTGTTTCCCAAATAGCAAAACTCATCTACTACTCTAAGTGTCTCATTTCCTAATCTAATTCCCTCACCATCACCTCATTTAATTCCACTACATTCCAGGATGGTTTCTTTGAAAGGGCACGGCCGAATTCCTTCCCCGTTCTTCCCTCACCCGAGCTTGCTCTCCGTCTCTAATGACCTCGTTGTCGACGGGACGTTAAATACTAATCTTCTCCTCCACTACATTGCATTTTCCTCATTTTGCTTTTGTTGATGTTCATCTTATATCCTCCTTTCAAGAGACTGTCCATTCCATTCAACTGCTCTTCCAGGTCCTTGTCGTCGACAAACCTCAAAATTTTTATTTCTTCCCTATGGATCTTAATTTCTACTCCAAATTTTTCTCTTGTTTCCTTTACTGCTTGCTCAATATACAGATTGAATAACATAGGGGAGAGGCTACAACTCTGTCTCACTCCCTTCCCAACCACTGCTTCCCTTTTGTGGTGTCACCGCCAGACACCACACTTGCTAGTTGGTAGCTTTAAATCGGCCGCGGTCCATTAGTACATGTCGGACCCGCGTGTCGCCACTGCCAGTAATTGCAGACCGAGCGCCACCACACGGCAGGTCTAGAGAGACGTACGAGCACTCGGCCCCAGTTGTACGACGACATTGCTAGCGACTACACTGACGAAGCCTTTCTCTCATTTGCCGAGAGATAGTTAGAATAGCCTTCAGCTAAGTCCATGGCTACGACCTAGCAAGGCGCCATTAACCATTTCTATAGAGAGTCTCACTTGTATCATCAAGAACGCTGTATAAAAATGATGGATTAAAAGTTAAGTATCACAGCAGCCACGTACTTTTCTTTATAGCATTCATTACGTATCCTGTTCCAGACTTCACGCCAGTCGGCGTGAGTTGACGCGTGCCCTTTCGGTTTCCTCGCTTTGTGTCTAGACTGTCTTGTCTAGACACAACACCTTTCATGCCCCTCGACTCTTGTAACTGCCACCTGGTTTCAGTACAAATTGTAAATAGCCTTTCGCTCCCTGTATTTGACCCCTGCCACCTTCAGTATTTGAAAGAGAGTATTCCAGTCATCTTGGTACGATTTGCTGTAATCGAAAGTCAGGTAATGGCGTATTGGCGGTTAAAACGTTCATGAGGTCAAAGTTCCTTGTACATCAGAAGGCCAAAGCTTCCGTTAAGTTTATCGTCGTACCGCGACTATAAGCGTGCAGTAAGTAACACGTTCGCGTCTTGCCATGTCCGAATTTTCTTTTTTCGCCTTCTGCGACTTGCTTATTAATTTAGTGGAAGTATTATCTCTATTAGGCAACGGCCTTGCCGCGGTGGATACACTGGTTCCCGAGAGATCACCGAAGTTAAGCGCTGTCGGGCGTGGCCGGCGCTTGGATGGATGACCATCCAGGCCGCCATGCGCTGCTGCCATTTTTCGGGGTGCACTCAGCCTCGTGATGTCAACTGAGGAGCTACTCGACCGAATAGTAGCGGCTCCGGTCAAAGAAAACCATCATAACGACCGGGAGAGCGGTGTGCTGACCACACGCCCCTCCTATCCGCATCCTCACATGAGGATGACACGGCGATCAGGTGGTCCCGATGGGCCACTTGTGGCCTGAAGACGGAGTGCTATTATCTCTAATACTCGGTGTTACATACGTAAAAGAGTGCTATCTCTCTCTTTCAGGAGTGAGTTGTCTTTGTCAACAATTTACAAATTAAGCATGGAACTTGCATATACGAAAAAACTTCAACACTGTATGAGAAGATGGATGGCTGCTTACCGTAAAGACATTGTGTGTACAGTGTCATTTGTTTCTGTAAGTGTTGCCAAATTTCTCAAGTTTGCTTTCCACTGTTTTTCCTGTAACTACACTCCTGGAAATTGAAATAAGAACACCGTGAATTCATTGTCCCAGGAAGGGGAAACTTTATTGACACATTCCTGGGGTCAGATACATCACATGATCACACTGACAGAACCACAGGCACATAGACACAGGCAACAGAGCATGCACAATGTCGGCACTAGTACAGTGTATATCCACCTTTCGCAGCAATGCAGGCTGCTATTCTCCCATGGAGACGATCGTAGAGATGCTGGATGTAGTCCTGTGGAACGGCTTGCCACGCCATTTCCACCTGGCGCCTCAGTTGGACCAGCGTTCGTGCTGGACGTGCAGACCGCGTGAGACGACGCTTCATCCAGTCCCAAACATGCTCAATGGGGGACAGATCCGGAGATCTTGCTGGCCAGGGTAGTTGACTTACACCTTCTAGAGCACGTTGGGTGGCACGGGATACATGCGGACGTGCATTGTCCTGTTGGAACAGCAAGTTCCCTTGCCGATCTAGGAATGGTAGAACGATGGGTTCGATGACGGTTTGGATGTACCGTGCACTATTCAGTGTCCCCTCGACGATCACCAGTGGTGTACGGCCAGTGTAGGAGATCGCTCCCCACACCATGATGCCGGGTGTTGGCCCTGTGTGCCTCGGTCGTATGCAGTCCTGATTGTGGCGCTCACCTGCACGGCGCCAAACACGCATACGACCATCATTGGCACCAAGGCAGAAGCGACTCTCATCGCTGAAGACGACACGTCTCCATTCGTCCCTCCATTCACGCCTGTCGCGACACCACTGGAGGCGGGCTGCACGATGTTGGGGCGTGAGCGGAAGACGGCCTAACGGTGTGCGGGACCGTAGCCCAGCTTCATGGAGACGGTTGCGAATGGTCCTCGCCGATACCCCAGGAGCAACAGTGTCCCTAATTTGCTGGGAAGTGGCGGTGCGGTCCCCTACGGCACTGCGTAGGATCCTACGGTCTTGGCGTGCATACGAGGTCCGGTCCCAGGTCGACGGGCACGTGCACCTTCCGCCGACCACTGGCGACAACATCGATGTACTGTGGAGACCTCACGCCCCACGTGTTGAGCAATTCGGCGGTACGTCCACCCGGCCTCCCGCATGCCCACTATACGCCCTCGCTCAAAGTCCGTCAACTGCACATACGGTTCACGTCCACGCTGTCGCGGCATGCTACCAGTGTTAAAGACTGCGATGGAGCTCCGTATGCCACGGCAAACTGGCTGACACTGACGGCGGCGGTGCACAAATGCTGCGCAGCTAGCGCCATTCGACGGCCAACACCGCGGTTCCTGGTGTGTCCGCTGTGCCGTGCGTGTGATCATTGCTTGTACACCCCTCTCGCAGTGTCCGGAGCAAGTATGGTGGGTCTGACACACCGGTGTCAATGTGTTCTTTTTTCCATTTCCAGGAGTGTATATGCGTGCTAGTGTAAGTTTTGTGTGTGTGTGCTTTTCTTTTCTTCTTTTTATTTGTTTATGTTGTTGGGACGAAAGTTAGATTTTGTGATCAGCCAATCAATGTAAACAGTGAGCAGTTTGTCATATTCACTTGGTCCTTTAGTGGTATTGTCCTTTCAGCTTTTGTTTTGTATAGGTCGTAATTTCCTGGTAGTGTTAATACATGTCGTTTTTATTAATTCTATTTTCATACCTCTCCTACTAATAGTAGGTTTATGATTATTTTCCCTTAAATGTTTTGCAAATGTTTGTGGTATGACTGTACTGGGCATTTGAAGTTTGAATGGTTTGGTTCGAGCCCCCAAGTGCTACGGCACGAAAATACACTACTGGCCATTAAAATTGCTACACCACGAAGATGGCGCGCTACAGACGCGAAATTTAACCGACAGGAAGAAGACGCTGTGATATGCAAATAATTAGCTTTTCAGAGCATTCACACAAGGTTGACGCCGGTGGCGACACCTACAACGTGCTGACATGAGGGAAGTTTCCAACCGATTTCTCATACACAAACAGCAGTTGACCGGCGTTCCTGGTGAAACGTTGTTGTGATGCCTCGTGTAAGGAGGAGAAATGCGTACCATCACGTTTCCGACTTTGATAAAGGTCGGATTGTAGCCTATCGCGACTGCGGTTTACCGTATCGCGACATTGCTGCTCGCGTTGGTCGAGATCCAATGACTGTTAGCAGAATATGGAAACGGTGGGTTCAGGAGGGTAATTCGGAACGCCGTGCTGGATCCCAACGGCCTCGTGTCACTAGCAGTCGAGATGACAGGCATCTTACCCGCATGGCTGTAACGGATCGTGCAGCCGCGTGTCGATCCTTGACTCAACAGATGGGGACGTTTGCAAGACAACAACCATCTGCACGAACAGTTCGACGACGTTTGCAGCAGCATCGACAATCAGCTCGGAGACCATGGCTGCGGTTACCCTTGACGCTGCATCACAGACAGGAGCGCCTGCGATGGTGTACTCGACGACGAACCTGGGTGCACGAATGGCAAAACGTCATTTTTTCGGATGAATCCAGTTTCTGTTTACAGCATCATGACGGTCGCATCCGTGTTTGGTGACATCACGGTGAACGCACATTGGAAGCGTGTATTCGTCATCACCATACTGGCGTATCACCCGGCGTGGTGGTCTGGGATGCTATTGGTTACACGTCTCGGTCACCTCTTGTTCGCATTGACGACCCTTTCAACAGTGGATGTTACATTTCAGATGTGTTACGAGCCGTGGTTCTACCGTTCATTCGATCCCTGCGATTGTCCAGATTTTCCTGGGTTGGTTGAAACCAGGAGTTTGCTTGGTTGGATCTGATCCAGATCAGTCTGGGTTTGAAGACAGCCAGTCGCTGTGCCATGCTTGACTTACTCTACACTGATCTTGGGCCAGCTTCGTTTCTAGAATCCAAGAAGGGTTCCGAGATTTCAGCCTGAGATCTTCATGTAGACAGTCTTTACGTATTCGTAAGAGAGGGTTGTCACAGCACTTATGCCATTCTTTCTTCAGTGCTAATGATCTTCGGAGATGAGGAGGTGGGATGTTAGAGAGCAGCGGTAGCCACTTCTGAGGACTGGATGGTGCCTGGTATAATCCTCACTGTGTCACTCAGCTGGTCGTCTACCTTCTACCTTCTTTGTCTAGGCACTGTTAAGCCATACTGGGCTGTAGTATTCAGCTAATGGGTATACTAGGGCAAGTGCTGTAGTTCTGAGAGTCGATGCAGTGAGACCCCAACCTATTCCTGCGAGTTCGTGTACAATGTTGTTATGGCTTTTGATTTTAGCAGACGTTTTGTTTACATGTGCGCTGTAGGTCAAGGATCGATCCAGAATAACTCCTAGATATTTAGGGTGAGGACTGGACGTCAGCAGGTGGCCACGATATTGAACCTGAAGAATATAGTTGACTTGTCTGTTGCTCAGATGGAAGCTGCTGATATCTGTTTTCGTTATGTTTGGGGTCAGTCTCCAGGTTTTGAAGAACTTGTTGAGTCTCTGAAGGTCTTCTGTGAGTGCGGTTTCTGCTGCTGCGAAATCATTGGACTCGGCTGTCAGTGCAAGGTCGCCAGCGCATATAAACTTTCTAGCAGTAGTAGCTAGTAAATCCGCAGTGAACAGGGTGTCCCACTCAAACCTCCCTGATTTCGCGGACCCACGAGAGAAAAGCCACAGTAGATACGACAACGAAAAATGTACCACATTGTAGAGCATATTAAACAATTTATATTCCGAAACTTCCTGGCAGATTAAAACTGTGTGCCCGACCGAGACTCGAACTCGGGACCTTTGCCTTTTGCGGGCAAGTGCTCTACCAACTGAGCTACCGAAGCACGACTCACGTCCGGTACTCACAGCTTTACTTCTGCCAGTACCTAATCTCCTACCTTCCAAACTTTACAGAAGCTCTCCTGCGAACCTTGCAGAACTAGCACTCCTGAAAGAAAGGATATTGCGGAGACATGGCTTAACCACAGCCTGGGGGATGTTTCCAGAATGAGATTTTCACTCTGCAGCGGAGTGTGCGCTGATATGAAACTTCCTGGCAGATTAAAACTGTGTGCCCGACCGAGACTCGAACTCGGGACCTTTGCCTTTCGCGGGCAAGTGCTCTACCAACTGAGCTACTGAAGCACGACTCACGTCCGGTACTCACAGCTTTACTTCTGCCAGTACCTCGTCTCCTACCTTCCAAACTTTACAGAAGCTCTCATTCTGGAATTTATATTCCCGCGTCAGAAGTGCCAAGTATCGTCTCCAGAGTGCAGCATGGTCGCATGAAGTGAAAATGGCGACGACGTGTGGAGTGGTTGCACGGTTAGAGGCGCCATGTCACTGTGTGGCCCTTCCTGCAGGAGATTCGAATTCTCCCTAGGGCATGTGTGTGTGTGTTGTTGTTAGCAAAGGTTGGTTTATGTAGTGTGTAAGTCTAGGGACCGATGAACTCCGCAGTTTGGTCCCTTAAGAACTCACACACATTTGAAAATGGCGACTCCACTGCAGTATGCGCAAGCAGTAGTGTGGTCTGCAGAAACAAAATCGCCGATTACTGTGCAAAGAAATTATCGTCGTGTGTATGAATGTGATCCATCTGATGTGAATGGTAAAAGAAGTTTCTGGCAACAGAAAGTGTTCTGAAACATTCTGGCAGTGCACATTACAGAGTTTCAGAGACCATGGAGGACATCAATGATTTCTCAGAAGCCCACATAAGTCAATTCGTCAAGCATCTAGGCAACTTAATGTACCTCGATCAACATTGCATCGTGTAGCTCACCAGCGTCTTCGTATGCATGCTTACAAAGTGCAAAATCTGCAACATCTACGCCGAACGACAAACCACGCTGACAACAATTTGCTGCGGATATGCTGAAGGGTATTGATATGGATGCCAGCTTCCTAGAAAGATGTTTCTTCTCAGATGAGGCAACCTTTCATCTATCATGAAGGGTTAATAGGCATAATGTTCGGATTTGGGGATCGCAAAATCCGCATGTTGTCATTGAACATGTTCGTGATAGCCCTAAACTAAACGTCTGGTGTGGGCTAATGCACGACAGGACTATTGGACAATTCTTCCTTGCAGAACAAACAGTAAATGGCTCAGGGTATCTGGACATGTTGGAGCAGTTTGTCTACCCTCAGATACATGACTTGCAACCCAACATCATTTTTCAACAAGATGGAACTCCACCGCATTGGTGAACGGCTGTTCGCAAGTTCCTGGATAGGAAATTTCCCAATCATTGGATTGGACGCGGAGGACCCATTGCCTGGCCACCACGTTCACCTGATATTACGCCGCTTGGTTTCTTTATGTGGCGATTCATGAAGGACCTTGTGTATTTGACCAAAGTGGATGATATTCCTACATTGCAACATTGTATCACTAATGCGATTGCAACAATAACAGAGGAAATGTTACAAAGAACTTGGCAAGAAACTTAATATAGACTCGATATTCTTCGTGTTACGAATGGTTCACATGTGGAGGTGTATTGACGATAAATAAATAAAGTCTTTGAGATGCTCTACAATGTGGTGCATTTTTCATTGTCGTATCTACTGTGTGTTTTTTTCCTGGGTCTTTGAAATCAGGGTGGTTTGAGTGGAACACCCTATATGTTCAACAGCAATGGGGCAAGAATCGATCCTTGTGGTAATCTATAATTCAGTTTGTAAGGTCTGCTTACGTTGTCATTTAAGTGCACTTCAATAGCTCTGCTGGCCAACATGTTGTTCAGAACACTCTGTACCTTCAAGCCAGTCGAAATACACTCATGCTCATAAGTTAAGGATAATGCTGATACATGGTGAAACAACGCTCTGGTGGGCGGTTTGTGGGTTTAGATCACCTCGGGGGATGACCAAGCGGTGCATTTGACCTGCGGTCGTCGCACGGTGGCACTGGTAGCAGCCCATATACGCATTCTGGTGGATGTCAGAGTACGGCGCAATGGGTAAGTGTGCAGACATTTTCAGACGTGCTAATGGTGACTGTGTGTTGAAAACGGCTCAAAGAACACATGTTGGCGACGTTATGAGGGGTAGAATACTAGGGCGACTGGAGGCTGGTCAAACACAGCAGGTCGTAGCACAGGCCGTCCGTGTGCCACAAAGTGTGGTCTCAAGATTATGGCAACGATTCCAGCACACAGGAAATGTGTCCAGGCGCTGCGGTACGAGACGTCCACAGTGTACAACACCACAAGAAGACCGATATCTCACCATTAGTGCCCGTAAACGGCCACGGAGTACTGCAGGTAGCCTTGCTCTGGACCTTACTGCAAACACTGGAACAGTTGTCTCCAGACATACAGTCTACAGACGACTGAACAGACATGGTTTATTCGCCCAGAGCCGTGCAAGGTGTATTCCACTGACCCCTGGTCACAGGAGAGCTCGTAAAGCCTGGTGTCAAGAACACAGAACATGGTCATTGGAACAGTGGTCCCAGGTTATGTTCACGGACGAGTCCAGGTATAGTCTGAACAGTGATTTTCGTCGGGTTTTCGTCTGGCGTGAACCAGGAACCAGCTACCAACTTAATGTCCTTGAAAGGGACCTGTATGGAGGTCGTGGTTTGATGGTGTGGGGTGGGATTATGATTGGTGTACGTACACCCCTGCATGTCTTTGACAGAGGAACTGTAACAACCATAGATGTTAATTCCCATAGTGCTCAGAGCCATTTTTTGAACTGTAACACGTCAGGTGTATCGGGACGTCATTTTGCACCAGTATGTCCGCCTTTTCAGGGGTGCAGTGGGTCCCACCTTCCTCCTGATGGATGATAACGCACGGCCCCATGGAGCTGCCATCGTGGAGGTGTACCTTGAAACAGAAGATACCAGGTGAATGGAGTGGCCTGCCTATTCTCCAGACCTAAACCCCATCGAGCACGTCTGGGATGCTCTCGGTCGACGTATCGCTGCAAGTCTTCAAACCCCTAGTACACCTCAGGAGCCACTGGTGTAAGAATGGGAGGCTATACCCCAGCAGCTGCTCGACCACCAGATCCAGAGTATGCCAACCCACAACACAGCCTGTGTACGTGTGCATGGTGATCGTATCCCATATTGATGTCGGGGTACATGCACAAGAACAGTTGCGTTTTGTAGCACTTGTGTTTCCGGACGGTTTTCTCAACTTATCACCAATACCGTGGACTTACAGACCCGTGTCGTGTGTGTTCCCTGTGTGGCTATGCTATTAGCGCCAGTTTTGTGTAGTGCCACGTAGTGTGCCACCACATTCTGCAATTATCCTTGATTTATGAGCATGAGTGTATATACTGTAATGAGAACCTATAGAGAAGCGGCAGCCGACTATATCCGAAGTTACGCACTAGAAGTGTGAAGGAAAGCTCAATCCACAGCTCGGCATCGGATGCACTACCTGCACGAGTCTCAAGTACACGTTCACGTACAACTTCAAACACCTGTGTACTTCTTTCGCTACGTGTCCAAAACGATTTTCTCTGAAAACGAGCGTTTCGTATCGCGGCTCTGATTTTGTCGTATTCTTGTCAGCGCTGTAGAGTGCAGACGTGTTCTCACTGACTCATCGCTCTCGCCGTTGCGTCAGCGTAATGTTTACGTGGCGTTCGTGGGTTCGGCAGGCTGTACTCGTTCTCTCGTCTACTCTTCCTGCGGTGTAAACGCTCTTTGACAGGTACAGGGAATGGCACAGACCGCAGGCTAATTGTTTGCGAATGCCTGTTCCCACCTGTTCGCTTCCATTCACCGTGAACGAGCCGTAATACGCCGTGATACTAACGCGAGCGCTACGCGCCTCGTTTGTTTCGTGTCGACACTTATCAGTAGAGGCACCTGTTTGTGGAGAAAATTTTTGCCCGATTTCGTCATTTTTAAAAAGTTATTTCGGTATATTTTTCGCTAGTTTTTTTCCATTTCGTCAATAATTTCGTTAAATTTTATTTCCACTTTTCAGTAGTAAAAGGTACAGGAAATACATTTATGGCACATTTGCAGTGAAAAATCTTTTATTTTACGTAAATTGAAAAAGCATAAAACTTATAAATCATGAAAGTTTGGAAAACATTTATCCTGTCCTAGTCTATGGACACAACACACAAGTCAGCCCGAGAAAGCCAAGGATACAATGACTTCCATATTACTGGGAGTCAGAGCTGTTCTCCTGTCAGACATTATGTTGCAGTATCTAGAAATTGATCTCTCACTATCAACATTACTGACTGGGATACACAAAGCCTCCACTACAGCTTTGCACAAACCTGGTATGTATTTGTTCATCCATTTTCTCAGCTTCGGATGATCAACTTTTTCCATCGGAATGTTAGCCTCAATGAAAGCTCGAGTAGTCGATAAAATGAATGGCCTCGGGCATGGATGTGTGTGATGTCGTTAGGTTAGTTAGGTTTAAGTAGTTCTAAGTTCTAGGGGACTGATGACCTCAGATGTTAAGTCCCATAGTGCTCAGAGACAGCCAGTATCTTCCTACTTTTGTCGAAAACATAAAATCCTTCGGACGAAAATTCCTTTTCTCGGTCGAAAACTGTCACTACCATATTAATCATCTGTAACAGTACAACACAACACAAAATACCACACTCAATGCACCGGCGATCCACAACGATTTCCAACACGCAATACTGAATACACCGCCAGAACATCCAGAACATTGTAGAATGTCTTTCGAATACTCGATATATTATACATATCGAAATGGTGTACAGTCGATATCCAGACTGTATTACCATAACTCCAATCGAATTTCCGCAGTTAAGTTCAAATGACGAGATTTTGCAAAGTTTCTTCAATTATTTCCCGATTTGGCTTAAAAGTAAATAGTTTCGCGTTTTCAGAAAAATGTGTAAAATTTCGTGAAAATTTCGCGATTTCGCGCTTTGCGAAAAACAGATGCCTCTAGTTATCAGTGATGGGTGTAGAACGAAAGTAACGGAAGCGCGTGACGTAAGGCGCTTAGAACCTGAAGTGTGCTTACAGTGCACATCTCTCAATCCGAATGAGACAAGTGACACCAAATCACCTGACCACGTTCGAAGTCCGTGAGTTCCGCGGAGCGCCCCATTCTGCTCTCTCACGATGTCTAATGACTACTGAGTACCTGGCAGTAGGTGGCAGCAGAATGCACCTAATATGAAAAACGTATGTTTCTGGAGGCGTCCGCATACTTTTGATCACTTAGAGTGTCTCAGGTTGTATCGGCGTCAAGTGAAGAACTATCATTCTGGTGGAATTGTTATGGAGAATAACTCGTTTCGTTGATGTAGAATTTTCATCTCTTTTTCCTCTTTCAGTTAATACTATAGATCTGGAGACTGAGTAGTGGAGCAACGTTCGGCAGGCTAATACCTCGAGTGCGTGACAACCACAAAAAAATGGTTCAAATGGCTCTGAGCACAATGGGACTCAACATCTGAGGTCATCAGTCCCCTAGAACTTAGACCTACTTAAACCTAACTAACCTAAGGACACCACACACATCCATGCCCGAGGCAGGATTCGAACCTGCGACCGTAGCGGCCGCGCAGTTCCAGACTGTAGCGTCTAGAGCCGCTCGGCCACCCCGGCTGGCTGACAACCACAATTTCAGTGCTGCAACGAGAATGCTAGTATGGAATTCGGTTGTGATTCCCGTGCTGCTTTACGGATCTGAATGCTGGGCACTTTAAAGGCGGCAACTTAAAACGCTGGTACGATGTCGCCATCGATGTCCGAGGAGGATTCTGCGTATAACACGACGAGATAGACGCGCAAACGTGAGCGCGCTCCGGCAGGCAGTACTGAGGCGCCAGATTTGACGGGCAGAAACCGCAGTCCTTATGACCACTATAGTAGTCGTAAGGTCAAACGAGTGTTGCTCCGACTTATCTAGTGGGCGAACGACGTGTGCGAGGTCAGAGGAAACTATTTAAGTGAGTCTACCTGAAAACGTGTCACGATGATGTTAACGCCTGAGAGATCTCAGCGCTAGCCCGTGGTCCTAACCGCCGTGTTGCGAATGCGTGTCACGTGGGGAGACAAGATTTTTGGCGTCTTACGATCTTCCGAAAATAAAATGCGTAGAACATTACAGAATTATCGCCAAATAAGTTCTGGAGTGGTTGAATTTTTCCAAGAAATCGCCCGTCATTATGCGTGATTATATGCATAATATTACAATGAAGCGCCAAAGAAACTGGTACAGTCAAGCGTATTCAAATACAGAGATACGGAAACAGGTAGAAGGTGTCAATGCAGTCGGCAACACCTATATAAAACAAGTGTCTGGCGCAGGTATTAGATCGGTTACTGCTGCTACAGTGGCAGGCTATTACACTACTGGTCATTAAAATTGCTACACCAAGAAGAAATGCAGATGATAAACGGGTATTCATTCGACAAATGTATTATACTAGAACAGACATGTGTTTACATTACACGGAATTTGGGTGCTTAGATCCTGAGGAATCAGTACCCAGAACAACCACCTCTGGCCGTAATAACGGCCTTGACACGCCTGGGCATTGAGTCAAACAGAGCTTGGATGCCGTGTACAGGTACAGCTGCCCATTCAGCTTCAACATGATACCACAGTTCATCAAAAGTAGGGACTGGCGTATTGTGACGAGCCAGTTGCTCGGCCACCATTGACCAGACGTTTTCAGTTGGTGAGAAATCTGGAGAATGTGCTAGCCAGGGCAGCATTCGAACATTTTCTGTATCCAGAAAGGCCCATACAGGACCTGCAACATGCGGTCGTGCGTTATCCTGCTGAAATGTAGGGTTTCGCAGGGATCGAATGAAGGGTAGAGCCACCGGGCGTAACACATCTCAAACGTAACGTCCACTGTTCAAAGTGCCGTCAATGCGAACAAGAGGTGACCGAGATGTGCAACCAATGGCACCCCATACCATCACGCCGGGTGATACGCGAGTATGGCAATGACGAATACATGCTTCCAATGTGCGTTCACCGCGATGTCGCCAAACACGGATGCGACCATCATGATGCTGTAAACAGAACCTAGATTCATCCGGAAAAATGACGTTTTGCCATTCGTGCACCCAGGTTCGTCGTCGAGTACACCATCGCGGGCGCTCCTGTCTGTGATGCAGCGTCAAGGGTAACTGTAGCCACAGTCTCCGAGCTGATAGTCCGTACTGCTGCAAACTTCGTCGAACTGTTCGTGCAGATGGTTGTTGTCTTGCAAACGTCCCCATCTGTTGACTCAGGTATCGAGACGTGGCTGCACGATCCGTTAAAGCCATGCGGATAAGATGCCTGTCATCTCGACTGCTAGTGATACCAGGTCGTTGGGATCCAGCACGGCTTTGCGTATTCGCTCCTGGACCCACCGATTCCATATTCTGCTAACAGTCATTGTATCTCGACCAACGCGAGCAGCAATGCCGCGATACGACAAACCGCAATCGCGATAGGCTACAATCCGACGTTTATCGAAGTCGGAAACGTGTTGGTACGCATTTCTCCTCCTCACACGAGGCATCACAACAACGTTTCACCAGGCAACGCCGGTCAACTGCTTTTTGTGTATGAGAAATCGGTTGGAAACTTTCCTCATGTCAGCACGTTGTAGGTGTCGCCACCGGCGCCAACCTTGTGTGAATGCTCTGAAAAGCTAATCATTTGCATATCACAGCATCTTCTTCCTGTCGGTTAAATTACGCGTCTGTAGCGAGCCATTTTCGTGGTGTAGCAATTTTAATGGGCTTTAGTGTACAGTGCTTCGTTACAGGATCATTTAGTAATCGCGAAAGCGTTACGGAGATGATAGATAAACTCCAGTGGAAGACTCTGCAGGAGAGACGTTCAGTAGCTCGGTACGGGCTTTTGTTGAAGTTTCGAGAACATACCTTCACCGAGGAGTCAAGCAGTATATTGCTCCTTCCTACGTATATCTCGCGAAGAGACCATGAGGATAAAATCAGAGAGATTAGAGCACACAGAGAGGCATACCGCCAATCCTTCTTTCCACGAACAATACGAGACTGGAATAGAAGGGAGAACCGATAGGGTAGCCTCCGCCACACACCGTCAGGTGGCTTGCGGAGTATGGATGTAGATGTAGATGCGTTGTTGGGACCTTTTTGTAAGGATTTTCTATCTCTTCTGGTGTGATGACATTCGTAAGTTTGGCCTCTTCTACTGTTGGGACTTTTGGTGTCATGAGCGTTGCGGCCATGTTTTTGTTTACGTGTTCCTCGTGGTCTGCGTCGAAGTATGCATTTGTTGGGTGCTGATATGTCTCTTCTAGGACTGATTTGAAAATATCTGCCTTTTCCTTGTCATTTGTGGTGATGGTGTCTTTGTAAAGTAGAGGGGGCTCGGCCGTGTGTGTAAGGCCGCCAATCCGTTTGAAAGTTTGCCAGAACTTAGTGCCTTGTGTGTAAGTGAGGTGTCGGCAAGCTTCTGTCCATCTTTCCGATCTGTATTCTTGGAGCTGACGTTTGATTAGGGCGTTCAGTTGATTCCATTCTTGTTTGTATTGGCTACAGCCTGTTCTCTTGAATAATTTGTACATCTGCCTCTTGTCTTTGATGGTATTTAGTATCCTTTGTGGGATTCTTTCGGTGTGTGGCTTGATGATTTTCGTTGGGGCGTTATCTTTGACTGGCACTGAATGTGAGCGCGCCCGGAACTGCTGGGTATTTATAGGCGAGCGGAGACGCGCTCACGGCCAAGGTCAGGGTCAAGGTCACGGCGAGGGCGCAGGGAGGGGCCGCGCCGCGTCGATAGTCGATACCGCCTGGCTGCCTGCCTGCGTGTTGGCGGGCGGACGCCGCTCCACTGCGCATGCGCGCACCCTCCGCGCTGCGCCACGTCACGCCGCGCTACGTCACGGCGCTCTGATTGGCTGCTGCGTCGTGTGCAGCTGCGTCACGCGTCAACAGCAAACGGAATGGGCGTAGTGAGCACGTGCCCTCCACTCCTCTTCTCAAACAGCTAAATGTCTGTAACAGCGAATACTGCAAGTATTCTGAAATAAACAGCCAGATATTCATTTCACTCTTCGTTTTCTAATCAAATGATCAGGGTGTACATAATTTAAGTCGCAGTTTCAAAACGCTGTAAAAAGAGAACCGTTCCTCAGAATGACGTCACATCTGAACAGCATATTACTGATACAAGGGGAAATGTCATGAAATATTAACTAAAATGTTACCAACAGATGGCGGTGTAATCCTCTTAATGTACACAGGGTCGGCTACAAATCACAAATAAAGCGCAATACGACGCCTGAGGTTTGAGTTGCATACTATTCCATCCGTACCATTCAGTATGCATGACTGTACAAGTTCGGAGTCAACAATTCTGGCACTGTTAGCTAATTAAGGCCGGTATCACACTAACAGATGTCTTTGTCCAACATTTGATCAAAGATGTGATCAAATATTCGTCAAATATATTTCACAAAGACCGTTGACGGCCGGCTTAAGTGGCCGAGCGGTTCTAGGCGCTACAGTCTGGAACCGCGCGACCGCTACGGTTGCAGGTTCGAATCCTGCCTCGGCCATGGATGTGTGTGATGTCCTTAGGTTAGTTACGTTTAAGTAGTTCGAAGTTCTAGGGAACTGATGAACCTCAGAATATAAGTCCCATAGTTCTCAGAGACATTTTTTGATCTTTGACGTGGCGTTAAAAAGAGGTATTACACTGTCATAATATTTTTCGTCAAAGTTCAAGATGGCTGACAACAACAACTTGTTGTCAACAGCAGCTGCATGTACCACAATTGTACTGTGTGCACGTGCCGTAGGGAAGCGGGGGGGGGGGGGGGGGGGGAAAGGAGACGTACCTGGGTGGGCCGCGCGGGATTAGCCGAGCGGTCTCAGGCGCTGCAGTCATGGACTGTGTGGCTGGTCCCGGCAGAGGTTCGAGTCCTCCCTCGGGCATGGGTGTGTGTGTTTGTCCTTACGATAATTTAGGTTAAGTAGTGTGTAAGCTTAGGGACTGATGACCTTAGCAGTTAACTCCCATATGATTTCACACACATTTGAACATTTTCAATTTTTTTTTTTTTTTTTTTTTTGCACCTGAGTGAAGCCGTGTGTTTTACGACGACACGATAAAAGTATTCAACAAAACCCGTGTTACGTGAGCTTCTAGTGGAGGACGTCAAGTCGTACATCAATAACTTAAGAATGGATGAGCATACATTTCAGTATGTGCTCAGTGAAGTGTATCCTCATATCACAAAGCACACTACTCACTTAATAACTGCTACATCTGCAGAAGACAGGCTCCGATTCCTTGCTACAGGAGAGAGAGAGAGGTGAGGTTAGGTCTCCAATCTTCTTAATCTATCTTTGTATTCAGGGTGCCTCACGTTGTAAAGCGTCTCATCAGCTTCATACATCTCTACTAATTTTGTAGTTGTCGGTACACACTAGTTGTATTTATCGGTAATGTTTATAAAAACACTACAGACGACAGAACGCTGCAGCGATGCTAGCGCTGCACGTGGTAACATGTCACACTGCAATGAACAGAAGACAAACGACTCCTTTGATCAAATCCACAGCGAGGCCCT
Organism: Schistocerca cancellata; assembly: GCF_023864275.1. NCBI lineage: Eukaryota > Metazoa > Arthropoda > Insecta > Orthoptera > Acrididae > Schistocerca > Schistocerca cancellata. The sequence goes on along the minus strand of NC_064637.1, from coordinate 63,280,530 downwards.
AGATTTGATCAAATATTTGACATTTGTCAAAAAAGTTCTCTATTTTACCATCAAATTTCTTTGACAAAGATTTTGGACAAAGATATTGGACAAAGCAATTTGATAGTGTAATACCAGCGTAAGCCTATCCACCACAGCAAGGACGTACGACTGAGGCTGGGTAACATAGGTTTTTAATTGTCCTGGGGCCAAAAACCCATAAAAAGCAACTTGACATCGCTTGCTAAATGTCTCGACACTGGCGCGAGACGTGTTCACTATGCTCTCCACTGTTTTCTTCGTCAAGCTGATGGTTGAAATGGCTCTGAGCACTATGGGACTTAACATCTGAAGTCATCAGTCCCCCAGAACTTAGAACTACTTAAACCTAACTAACCTAAGGACATCACACACACCCATGCCTGAGGCAGGATTCAAACCTGTGACCGTAGCGGTCACGCGGTTCCTCAAGCTGAAAGTGAGAAGTGGCACCTTCCATAATTGATAGGAGCGTCTCGTAGACGACGTGGAACAATTGGTGAGACGCCTTCCAGCGTATCCTTCAACAACTGGTGGTGGCTCAATTGCACCAAGCCTGGTTTAAGTAATTTGAGATGAATTATGGTCGTGACAGACAACGACATATTGTGGAATACTACTGGTTAGACTTTAACAGATTAAAACACTCCATCTACAGGCCACAAGTGGCCAATCGGGACCATCCGACCACCGTGTCATCCTCAGTGGATGCGGATAGGAGGGGCGTGGGGTCAGCACACCGCCCTCCTGGTCGTTATGATGGTATTCTTGACCGACGCCGCTACTGTTCGGTCGAGTAGCTCCTCAATTGGCATCACGAGGCCGAGCGCACCTCGAAAAATGGCAACAGCGCGTGGCGGCTCGGATGGTCACCCATCCAAGTGCCGACCACGCCCGACAGCGCTTAACTTTGGTGATCTCACGGGAACCAGTGTAGCCACTGCGGCAAGGCCGTTGCCCATTTGGGGAAGATAATTTCGCTTATGCATCACCGCCTTGAGGGCACAATAGTATGGGCAAGATGTCACGATTGGGTACTGCGAGGACCTTTGTCCATGCATCATATTATACGAGAGAAGCAGCGGTCTCGCCATGCCAGGTGATCGCCCAGAATGATATTGCAGACGCCTGTGTGGATTACTACGAACCGTTCTATGCAGCAGAGGACCAGAATACCAGAGGCATTCGTTGACAGGAACCCCTGATGAGGCTGCCGCGGGGATTCTCACTGCCCCAATTACGGCTGATGACGTCGCTGATGCTCATATATGAGCGAGGCAAACGAAGTCCCAGATCCTGACGACTTTCCGCTGAAGTTTTACTGCACATTCCACGACATCATGGCTTCAGGCTGGACTGCGATGTATGAAGAACTGATGAAACTCGGCCCGGTCCCCAAACCATCGGGACGTCGGGGAGTTGGACATTATCAGCCGCTAACCATGTTACATTGCGACATTTTGGGATTTTTACCCGGATTCTTGCAGCTCGCCTTCGGCGCCACGTCCCTCGGACCACCTCTGTGGATCAAATGCACTTCGGTGTTGAGAGTAACATTGAGACAGCGCTTAGCGACTACCGTGACTTCATAGCTCTGGCTGCAACCTGACGCAGTCACGGTGCTTTAGCGACAGCGATCATGCGTTTGATAGAGTCATGACTTTCTAGAAAATGTAATCCGGCAGATGGCCTGCCGCACAGATTTACACACGTCGTCTTACGACTCACCTGAGATGCCACATCGCGAGTGCTGGTCAATGGATTTTTTTTTTTTTTTTTTTTTTATGGTCATCACTCTACTGACTGGTTTGATGCGGCCCGCCAAAAATTCCTTTCCTGTGATAACCTCTTCATCTCAGAGTAGCACTTGCAACCTACGTCCTCAACTATTTGCTTGACGTATTCCAATCTCTGCCTTCCTCTACAGTTTTTGCCCTCTACAGCTCCCTCTAGTACCATGGAAGTCATTCCCTCATGTCTTAGCAGATGTCCTATTATCCTGTCCCTTCTCCTTATCAGTGTTTCCCACATATTCCTTTCCTCTCCGATTCTGCGTAGAACCTCCTCATTCCTTACCTTATCAGTCCACCTAATTTTCAACATTCGTCTATAGCACCACATCTCAAATGCTTCAATTCTCTTCTGTTCCGGTTTTCCCACAGTCCATGTTTCACTACCATACAATGCTGTACTCCAGATGTACATCCTCAGAAATTTCTTCCTCAAATTAAGGCCGGTATTTGATATTAGTAGACTTCTGTTGGCCAGAAATGCCTTTTTTGCCATAGCGAGTCTGCTTTTGATGTCCTCCTTGCTTCGTCCGTCATTGGTTATTTTACTGCCTAGGTAGCAGAATTCCTTAACTTCATTGATTTCGTGACCATCAATCCTGATGTTAAGTTTCTCGCTGTTCTCATTTCTACTACATCTCATTACCTTCGTCTTTCTCCGATTTACTCTCAAACCATACTGTGTACTCATTAGACTGTTCATTCCGCCCAGCAGATCATTTAATTCTTCTTCACTTTCCCTCAGGATAGCAACGTCATCAGCGAATCGTATCATTGATATCCTTTGACCTTGTATTTTAATTCCACTCCTGAACCTTTCTTTTATTTCCGTCATTGCTTCCTCGATGTACAGATTGAAGAGTAGGGCCGAAGGGCTACAGTCTTGTCTTACACCCTTCTTAATACGAGCACTTCGTTCTTGATCGTCCACTCTTATTATTCCCTCTTGGTTGTTGTACATATTGTATATGACCCGTCTCTCCCTATAGCTTACCCCTATTTTTTCAGAATCTAGAACAGTTTGCACCATTTTATATTGTCGAACGCTTTTTCCAGGTCGACAAATCCTATGAATCCTTTTTCTTTAGCCTTGCTTCCATTATTAGCCGTAACGTCAGAATTGCCTCTCTCGTCCCTTTACTTTTCCTAAAGCCAAACTGATCGTCACCTAGCGCATTCTCAATTTTCTTTTCCATTCTTCTGTATATTATTGTTGTAAGCAGCTTCGATGCATGAGCTGTTAAGCTGATTGTGCGATAATTCTCGCGCTTGTCAGTTCTTGCCGTCTTCGGAATTGTGTGGATGATGCTTTTCCGAAAGTCAGATGGTATATCGCCAGACTCATATATTCTACACACCAACGTGAATAGTCATTTTGTTGCCACTTCCCCCAATGATTTTAGAAATTCTGATGGAATGTTATCTATCCCTTCTGCCTTATTTGACCGTAAGTCCTCCAAAGCTCTTTTAAATTCCGATTCTAATACTGGATCCCCTATCTCTTCTAAATCGACTCCTGTTTCTTCTTCTATCACATCAGACAAATCTCCACCCTCATAGAGGCTTTCAATGTATTCTTTTCACCTATCTGCTCTCTCCTCTGCATTTACAGTGGAATTCCCGTTGCACTCTTAATGTTACCACCGTTGCTTTTAATGTCACCAAAGGTTGTTTTGACTTTCCTGTATGCTGAGTCTGTCCTTCCGACAATCATATCTTTTTTGATGTCTTCACATTTTTCCTGCATCCATTTCGTCTTAGCTTCCCTGCATTTTCTATTTATTTCATTCCTCAGCGACTTGTATTTCTGTATTCCTGATTTTCCCGGAACATGTTTGTACTTCCTCCTTTCATCAATCAACTGAAGTATTTCTTCTGTTACCCATGGTTTCTTCGCAGCTACCTTCTTTGTACCTATGTTTTCCTTCCGAACTTCTGTGATGGCTCTTTTTAGAGGTGTCCGTTCCTGATTAACTGTACTGCCTACTGCGCTATTCCTTATTGCTGTATCTATAGCGTTAGAGAACTTCAAACGTATCTCGTCATTCCTTAGTACTTCCGTATCCCACTTCTTTGCGTATTGATTCTTCCTGACTAATGTCTTGAACTTCAGCCTACTCTTCATCACTACTATATTGTGATCTGAGTCTATATCTGCTCCTGGGTACGCCTTACAATCTAGTATCTGATTTCGGAATCTCTGTCTGACCATGATGTAATCTAATTGAAATCTTCCCGTATCTCCCGGCATTTTCCAAGTATACCTCCTCCTCTTGTGATTCTTGAACAGGGTATTCGCTATTACTAGCTGAAACTTGTTACAGAACTCAATTAGTCTTTCTCCTCTTTCATTCCTTGTCCCAAGCTCATATTCTCCTGTAATCTTTTCTTCTACTCCTTTCCCTACAATTGCATTCCAGTCGCCCATGACTATTAGATTTTTGCCCCCTTCTCATACTGCATTACCCTTTCAATATCCTCATACACTTTCTATATCTGTTCATCTTCAGCTTGCGACGTCGGCATGTATACCTGAACTATCGTTGTCGGTGTTGGTCTGCTGTCGATTCTGATTAGAACAACCCAGTCACTTAACTGTTCACAGTAACACACCCTCTGCCCTACCTTCCTATTCATAACGAATCCTACTCCTGTTATACCATTTTCTGCTGCTGTGAATATTACCCGATACTCTTCTGACCAGAAATCCTTGTCTTCCTTCCACTTCACTTCACTGACCCCTACTATATCTAGATTGAGCCTTTGCATTTCACTTTTCAGATTTTCTAGTTTCCCTACCACGTTCAAGCTTCTGACATTCCACGCCGCGACTCGTAGAACGTTATCCTTTCGCTGATTATTTAATCTTTTTCTCATGGTAACCTCCCCCTTGGCAGTCCCCCCCCCCCCCCCCCCGGAGATCCGAATGGGGGACTATTACGGTATCTTTTGCCAATGGAGAGATCATCATGACACTTCTTGAATTACAGGCCACATGACCTGTGGGTACACATTACGTGTCTTTAATGCAGTGGTTTCCATTGCCTTCTGCATCCTCATGTCGTTGATCATTGCTGAGTCTTCCGCCTTTAGGGGCAATTTCCCACCCCTAGTACAAGAGAGTGCCCTGAACCTCTATCCGCTCCTCCGCCCTCTTTGACAAGGCCGTTGGCAGAATGAGGCTGACTTCTTATGCCGTAAGTCTTCGGCCGCCAATGCTGATTGTTTATCAAAATTTAGGCAGTGGCGGGGATCGAACCCGGGACCGAAGATGTTTTGATTGTGAATCAAAGACGCTACCCCCCTTTTTTTTATCTCATTTTGTTCGCCTTTGTTCGTTGCATCTGCTCGGGGCGGACGTCGTAAGACATCCGTTGAAGTTCGTTGTTGATCGATTAACTCAGTTTTTTTATTACAGAGGGCAGCTAACCCTCTGACCGAACACGCTGAGCTACCGTGCCGGCGTCCCCTAGACCACGGGTACAAGCATGGCCATATGGCGGGCCAGATTAATATCATGCGATCAGTCCATCAGGGATGACGAATGTCGGTGCTTCTTCACGCCATCGCCGTTGAGACGCTGCTACATAGTTTGAGGAGCCGGCTCACAGGGATAACAATGAGGGGGAATGCTTTCTGCTGTCCATATGCAGATGACGCGGTGTTTTCGGTTCTATCGGAGGATGGAGTGCGAGGGGCACTGGCGTGGATCAACCAGTACGGGACTGCTGCGGGAAGCCGTGTGAACCTGACGAAATCTGGTGCTATGTCCGTCGGTAGAGATCTTCCAGCAAAAAGTGTGGTCCATTGCCATTAGTGGACAAGCTCAAATGTCTGGGGATCACCTTGACGCGTGATACACAGCGCACGATCTCATTTAACTATAAACGCCTGCTTCGAGCTATCTGCAGGAACGTTCGTGGCGACCTCTTGCGGGCATTAGACATGTTACAAAGGTTGGATTTTCTTAACAGTCTCCTGGCTCCGCCACTACACCATTTGGCACAGATTTTACCGATGCCAAAGGCAATGGCACACAGACTGGAGGCGGCGATCAGCTATTTTGTAAGCGCGAATCTTCAAAGTCTGCTACGACATGCTGGCACTTCCTCCTCGAGACGGCAGCCTCGGCCTTGTCCAAGCGAGAGCAGCTGCCCTTTATGTAAGTAGGATGGTTAAGTCGTGGACCCGCCGCCGAACCGGATTATCGGAAAGCCTGATTGACGAACTGGCCCCTCCCTCTCCAGTGGCACCTGTTGCAGTAGCCCATATTTGTTCCTCTCTCTCCTATGTCAGGACCTTTTTCATCGAATACAGTTACGTCCATGCCAACTTTCCTAGTAGCAGAAACGCTACCGCACGTGATGTTTACCACCTAATGATGAGAAATCATACTAGGAATGTTGTGGAAAGCCGACATCCTACGATCGCATGGTCCATGGTTTGGCGTTCGGTGCACCATGACCTCCTCGAGACGAGCGCTCGTCCGACCTGGTATCTGGTCGCTAATGGAAAATCCATGACACAACTTCGTCTACATGCCGTAAAAACGAACTTTTCTTTCGTGTCCTTTACTGGTTGCTCAATACACAGATTGAATAGTATCGGGGAGAGGCTACAACCCTGTCTCACTCCCTTCCCAACCACTGCTTCCCTTTCATGTCCCTCGACTCTTATAACTGCCATGTGGTTTCTGTACAAATTGTAAATAGCCTTTCGCTGCCTGTATTTTACCCCTACCACGTTTAGAATTTGAAAGAGAGTATTTCAGTCAACATTGTCAAAAGCTTCCTCTAAGTCCACAAATGCTAGGAACGTAGGTTTGCCTATTCTTAATCTAGCTTCTAAGATAAGCCGTAGGGTGAGTATTGCCTCACGTGTTCCAACATTTCTACAGAGACCAAACTGACCATTCCCGAGGTTCGCTTCTATCAGTTTTCCATTCGTCTGTAAAGAATTCGCGTAAATATTTTGCAGCTGTGACTTATTAAACTGATAGTTCGGTAATTTTCACATCTGTCAACATCTGCTTGCTTTGGGATTGGAATTATTATATTCTTCTTGAAGTCTGAGGGTATTTCGCCTGTCTCATACATCTTGCTCTCCAGATGGTAGAGTTTCGTTAGGACTGGCTCTCCCAAGGCTGTCAGTAGTTCTAATCGAATGTTGTCTACTCCCGGGGCCTTGTTTCGAGTTAGGTCTTTCAGTGCTCTGTCAAACTCATAATATGTCTGATACAGAGTAGGACGTACTTGCAAGGGCGTAACAGCACCAGTTACGTGTGGTACGGCTTTTGACCAATCATCGCGTTTGCGTTTGTTTGGATCAGGTATATTGTTATGATGAACGGAGTTCAGAAGCAGAAATGAATAGGTCAGCCGCGCTGCAGCGGCAACACGCAGTGTCGAAGGCGCGGCACTTCCTGTACGGCGTGACGCGCCCCCCACCCAGGAGCGCGGCACAGCTGCGTGTGGCTACAGCCGAGGGGTGGAAAAAAACCGACCGGCTACAGCCGATACCGGTATTTACTTCACAATAACCGCTATCCTTCGCCATTTGTTTGGTCTCCAGTACAAAAGGTGCTTTCTTTAAAATGTTTTAGTAGCCACTGGGCAACGGCCTTGCCGCAGTGGCTACACTGGTTCCCGTGAGATCACCGAAGTTAAGCGCTGTCGGGCGTGGTCGGCACTTGGATGGGTGACCATCCAGGCAGCCATACGCTGTTGCCATTTTTCGGGGTGCACTCAACCTCGTGATGCCAATTGAGGAGCTTCTCGACCGAATAGTAGCGGCTTCGGTCAAGAATACCGTCATAACGGCTGGGAGAGCAGTGTGCTGACCCCACGCCCCTCCTATCCACATCCTCCACTAAGGATGACACGGCGGTCGGATGGTCCCGGTAGGCCACTCGTGGCCTGAAGACAGATTGCTACTAGCAACTGAAATATCAAGTAGCAGCAGCAACATAAGTTTTCGATCTAAATAAACCTTTTAAAAAATGTTCAAATGTGTAATCTTGTGAGACTTAACTGCTAAGGTCATCAGTCCCTAAGCTTACACACTACTTAACCGAAATTATCCTAAGGACAAACACACACACCCATGCCCGAGGGAGGACTCGAACCTACGCCGGGACCAGCCGCACAGTCCATGACTGCAGCGCCTGAGACCGCTCGGCTAATCCCGCGCGGCTAAACCTTTTAAAGAAAGGAGTAATTTTTATTTGTAAAATTTGCATTAGTTTGAAACGTTGCGTTACTGTACAGAATTCGAAAAGCGATCAGTGCTATTTCAATATCAGTGCCGACAGAAACGAGCTACAAACTCGTGGCACTAGAACAGGTACAGCCAGGGGTGATACTAGAAGTCGGTAAAGGGGGAGGGGGCTAATGGAGGGGGGGAGGCGGTTTGCGGGACTGGAATATCGCTTAACAAAAGGAGAGCTTGGGTCCTCTACCGACAAATTGGAAATTGTTTTGGAGTTCAAGGTAAAAAATGTGTTTTAATAAATAATAACATGTCTATTTTAAGATAAAGGATATTCATTGATTTAGATAGTAAGATATTTTACTCTCTTATTGTTTTGTTAAAATGTGTTTGAAATACATTGTAACATGTATCGCTATGTAGTTATTAAAAAAAAAGATTGAATCTGTTGGAGTAACATATTCGCTGATTTCTGAAGTAATTTTATCCAGTGTAATATGATGCTGGCAACGGCATTGCCACCGTGGATACACCGGTTCCCGTAAGATCACCGAAGTTAAGCGCTGTTGGGGTGTGGCCGACACCTGGATGGGTGACCGTCCTGGCCGCCACGCGCTGTAGCCATTTTTCGGGGTGCACTCAGCCTCGTGATGCCAATTGAGGAGCTACTCGACAGAATAATAGCGGCTCCGGTCACGGAAAACCACCATAACGACCTGGAGAGCGGTGTGCTGACCACACGCCCCTCCTATCCGCATCCTCAGTGAGGATGACACGGCGGTCGGATGGTCCCGATGGGCCATTGTGGCCTGACGACGGAATGCTGTTTTAATACAATACTCCATGCTCCATGGGGGGGGGGGGGCTATAGCTCTCATGGCCTCCTCCCCCCCCCTTGCCAACCCTAATCCGAAAATATATTTATTTACGAAGTAACATAGCAATGGAAATTAAGTACAATGCTTCATTTGCTTTGAAAGGTCAGAGATTTGTCTGTCATTCCTACGGATTAATAATCGAGGCAGCAAATTGTGGTAACAGTAATAAATTAAAAACTTAACAAGAACTCATTCATAGTACGCAATCAACAGAGAAAGTTGCTGACCTGCTACCTGGGTGTACAGAATACGCCTTTATCTGTTTGAAGCCCTTCAAAAAGGACAAATTCACACCAAAAACAGAGGTTTTGCAGCCTCAGTTTTCACACTTTAGCACTCACTATTTGTAATGCCCACGTAGTGATACGACCCACGACTACAACTTGATTTCTGAGTTGGCTATAAATAAATTAGTATCAGTAGGAGAATACGGACGATTTTTAGCAGCATTCAGCAACTTATCACTTTTCGAGAAAAGTAGTGAACGGTAGACATTTTCTGTGTATCTTGAAATTTATCATTGTTCGATTTCTACGTTTATTGCAGCGAATAATAGCTAGGAATGAAAATCGGTTATTTCAGAAACCCGTTAATTTGAGCGGTTTTAATAGTCAGATCCAACTGGGGTGGAAAAAAAAACCATATAGGCGAAATCGGTTGTCTGAGTGATAACCGCGATCCCTAGTGGCCCATCACCTGCCACAACGCGTCGTGCGTAGCCGCGCCGCATTGGTGCGTGCGTGGGGCGGGCGCCTCACGCAACGGCCACGTGGCCAAGGTCACATCGACCGCCATTCAAGGGCACTAGGACACGTGGCGCCTCTCGTGGAAAGTTCCAGCCACGCTCGGGCTCTGAGCTGTTTATCCGTCGAAGCGCTCTTCCTCCCTGCTCCCTCCCGCCCTCTCTCTACCCTGCCACGTACCGAATGTCGCGGCAAGAGCCGCATTTAGGGTCTATGACGCCCGTGTGCAGCAATTTTTGTTCCACACCGTTCCTACACTTCAGCACTGCTATTCGTTTACGGACTACCAAAAATGAAGCTGTGTAATCATTAACTTCAATCCCAAACATTACTGAAGTACTTACATGACATACAACGCAAAACACAAGCGCAGATGAAATATTCAAAGATAATAAAACAATTACTACAGTTCAAAAGCACCCTTTCCTTCAACAGTTTCCACAGAAACATAAAATTTGGACGCAATATATGGTAAAAATATAAAGAAATCATTACAGTTTAATAACCTATACCAAAATTACTTCATTTAGATGTGAAATTTACTCATTCGCAATGCATCATACAATACGATTTGACTGATCTTTTGCAAAATATACCGAGCTTAGAGAAATCAGTTTTGTATTTGCGACTTCATTTATCAGTTGCTGAAAATCCAGACTGACTGTCTTGCCTGATTCTACGGCTAGTAATCCAAGATTGATCACTCGTTGTTGATTTTCTGTCGTCCGTAGGCAGTCCTTAATCTGTTTTAAGGCAGAAAAGGACCTTCCAGCTGAACAGTTTGTTGCTGGAGCACAGTTGTAAATCTTGACTGCTGCGTTAACATTTGCATGGGCATCACCAATTTTTTTGAAACCAACATTCTACAGACAAATGTAGGAGAGGACATCTTGTCACAACCACAGACAACAGACAACTTTGAAACGTATACATTCTTCACCAAGGTTGTTCTCTGTGTGAGCATTATAAATGGCTTTAAATTTCTCTGCAGCATCATAAATTTGAACAGATTGTAGTATGGTGATACGTGACAGAAATGAAAATCTTAAGTTATATTATCTGGAGATATTAGCTCTGTTCTGGAACTCACCATCAAATTTTATTCTTCTCCAGATTTCAACGCAATCTGATCCCGTTTCTTCTTTAGGACATTTGTGTTAGTCTTCTGGGGCACATAATTTATCAAAGAATCTCTTGCCTTTAATTTCACGTTTCCGTTTTCGTATCTCAGCAGCTGAAGGAGGTGCAACAGATTGGGTCAAATGGCTCTGAGCACCACGGGACTTAACATCTGTGGTCATCAGTCCCCTAGAACTTAGAACTACTTAAACCTAACTAACCTAAGGACATCACACACATCCATCCTCGAGGCAGGATTCGAACCTGCCACCATAGCGGTCACGCGGTTCCAGACTGAAGCGCCTAGAATCGCACGGCCACACCGGCCGGCTGGAACAGATTCCGAACTCCTGATCTCTAGAAGTTTCTTTTCTGTTGAATCTTTGTGAATAGAAAAAAGATAGCTGAAGCTCAGCTAAAAACATTACAAGAGAGTGATACATATTATTTATTTTTTTATTTACACTCCGTAGGACCAAATTGAGGAGCAAATCTCCAAGGTCATGGAACGTGTCAGCACATAAAATTACAACATAAAAGTAATAACAGATAAAAATACATGCTTATGAAGCAGAAAAAAGTCAGTCCGTAAGTATAAGTAAACGCAATCAACAACACAACAAGAACCAGCTTAATTTTTCTAGGAACTCGTCGACAGAATAGAAGGAGTGACCCATGCGGGCGCTCTACAGTTTCGGTTTGAAAGCGCGCGGATCACTGCAAAGATTTTCGAATTCGAGTGGCAGCTTATTGAAAATGGATGCAGCAGTATACTGCACACTAGAGATGGGCAAACTGAAACACGTAATTGTTTCGAAACAAATGAAACAGTACAATGTAATGTTCCGATACGTTGTTTCGAATCAGTGAAACAGTTTGTGTTTTGTATTCTAATAAACCTACTCATTTTATCAGCTTGAATGTCTACTGTATAAGTATGTCCATATAAACACAAATGAGGTGCGAGAGCGCTAATCATGTCGCAGAAAGTATGAAACTATCACTTAGGCGTCTTGGCAGTTTCGTATTTCCTGCAGCAAATGCACTGCTTTCGTGTAGCGTGACTTTCATACTTTTCAATTGGCTGAGGACAGCCATAGCTGAAGACAGAAGAACCACCACGAACGGAACTGGAGGTGGGAGCAAACTGCAGAAACACACATTTCGTTAGTATGGGTAATATACCCATCCTGCTAATTTTTATCTACACAAAGGGAATCATTGTGGATAATAGGCACAGTGACTATAGACTCACAACTAACGTCAAATATTTCGAATAAATAACAAAATATAACAAAATTTTTTTTTGTATTTCAAGGTGTTTCGAACCGTTACTATAAATTCACCATGCTTCCCAGCCCTTCCCGTACACCATTACACTATCAGTGATTTGTCAAACAGATTGCTTGCAATTATACCTACATCAAATTTATGTATATGTCTAATAACTGTCACTCTACGCCTTTTTTTATTCAAAATGTTGTAGGCTTACTTACGTTTCTTAAAATGATTACTGTACATGAACAGAGAATCGTATGTTATCAAAAAGTGTAATTTAACTGAATGATTTTCACATATTTATTATTTTGAATGTGAATAGTATGCGTTGTTTTATTGCTGGGTTAGTGTTTATAAAGCAGATGTTACGCCATTTCGGAATATGACAGTCAGCTAGAAAAGAAGCTTTATTTTCGGATATCTTAAGCTTCTTGCTATTGCTTGTCAAAAAGATTTCGACACTCTTGAAAGAGTTTCACGAAGTGGTATGTTAAATGTGTTTCAGTACCTGTGCCGAGCCCGAATCTCGTCCGACACAGAGTGGAATGAAACATCACTGTTTCGATACAATTAGTCCGTTCCAGGCACAGGTGGTCTGAAACAGCGTTATTTTGAAACAACGATACAGTTTCTGTGTCTGGCTCGAGATCGAATCTGGTCCGAGACAGTGGCGGAATGAAACACCACTGTTTCGAAACAGTGAACCACAACCGTTCCGAAACACTGAAACAGTTCCACGTATCGATACGCTGTATCGAAACATGGAAACAGTGGCCAAGTCTACTGCACACCTTTGTGCACAAGAGTTAAGGAAGTCCGATCCAAATGCAGGCTCGATTTCTACCGAGTATTAACTGGGTGAAAACTGCTTGTTCTTGGGAATAAGCTAAAATTGTTCACAAGAAATGACAGTAAGGAATATATATATTGAGAGGCCAATGTCAGAATACCCAGACTAGCGAACAGGGGTGAACAAGAAGTTCGTGAACTTACACCTCTTACTGCCCGCACCGCCCGTTTCTGAGCCAAAAATATCCTTTCAGAATGGATAGAGTTACTGCAAAATATAACACTATGCGACATATGCGAATGAAAATCAGCAAAGTAGACTAATTTTCGTGTCGAACGATCACTCACTTCTGATACCGTTCGAATAGTAAAAATGGCAGCATTAAGTCTTTGAACAAGATCCTGAACGTGGGCTTTCCACGACAGCTGAACACCTACAACATTGAACTGTTCAGTTTCACTAATCATATGCCCATTCCTTGAAATTAAAACGTCAGGTTTTGTTAAATTGTGTGTTAGTAAATGTAGAAACTGAGTCCTACTGTGATTTAGGGTTAGTTTATTTTCTACAAGCCATGAACTTCGGTCATGAACTGCATTACTTGAAACTGAGCCAATGTTGCACACATCGTCCTTTACTACCAAGCTAGTGTCATCAGCAAACAGAAATTTTTAGAGTTACCTGTAGTACTGGGGGGCATATCATTTATACACTCCTGGAAATGGAAAAAAGAACACATTGACACCGGTGTGTCAGACCCACCATACTTGCTCCGGACACTGCGAGAGGGCTGTACAAGCAATGATCACACGCACGGCACAGCGGACACACCAGGAACCGCGGTGTTGGCCGTCGAATGGCGCTAGCTGCGCAGCATTTGTGCACCGCCACCGTCAGTGTCAGCCAGTTTGCCGTGGCATACGGAGCTCCATCGCAGTCTTTAACACTGGTAGCATGCCGCGACAGCATGGACGTGAACCGTATGTGCAGTTGACGGACTTTGAGCGAGGGCGTATAGTGGGCATGCGGGAGGCCGGGTGGACGTACCGCCGAATTGCTCAACACGTGGGGCGTGAGGTCTCCACAGTACATCGATGTTGTCGCCAGTGGTCGGCGGAAGGTGCACGTGCCCGTCGACCTGGGGCCGGACCGCAGCGACGCACGGATGCACGCCGAGACCGTAGGATCCTACGCAGTGCCGTAGGGGACAGCACCGCCACTTCCCAGCAAATTAGAGACACTGTTGCTCCTGGGGTATCGGCGAGGACCATTCGCAACCGTCTCCATGAAGCTGGGCTACGGTCCCGCACACCGTTAGGCCGTCTTCCGCTCACGCCCCAACATCGTGCAGCCCGTCTCCAGTGGTGTCGCGACAGGCGTGAATGGAGGGACGAATGGAGACGTGTCGTCTTCAGCGATGAGAGTCGCTTCTGCCTTGGTGCCAATGATGGTCGTATGCGTGTTTGGCGCCGTGCAGGTGAGCGCCACAATCAGGACTGCATACGACCGAGGCACACAGGGCCAACACCCGGCTTCATGGTGTGGGGAGCGATCTCCTACACTGGCCGTACACCACTGGTGATCGTCGAGGGGACACTGAATAGTGCACGGTACATCCAAACCGTCATCGAACCCATCGTTCTACCATTCTTAGACCGGCAAGGGAACTTGCTGTTCCAACAGGACAATGCACGTCCGCATGTATCCCGTGCCACCCAACGTGCTCTAGAAGGTGTAAGTCAACTACCATGGCCAGCAAGATCACCGGATCTGTCCCCCATTGAGCATGTTTGGGACTGGATGAAGCGTCGTCTCACGCGGTCTGCACGTCCAGCACGAACGCTGGTCCAACTGAGGCGCCAGGTGGAAATGGCATGGCAAGCCGTTCCACAGGACTACATCCAGCATCTCTACGATCGTCTCCATGGGAGAATAGCAGCCTGCATTGCTGCGAAAGGTGGATATACACTATACTAGTGCCGACATTGTGCATGCTCTGTTGCCTGTGTCTATGTGCCTGTGGTTCTGTCAGTGTGATCATGTGATGTATCTGATCCCAGGAATGTGTCAATAAAGTTTCCCCTTCCTGGGACAATGAATTCACGGTGTTCTTATTTCAATTTCCAGGAGTGTATAAATAAGTAACAGGAGCGGCCCCAACACTGATCCCTGGGGCACCCCCCACTTGACAGTACCCCACTCAGATCCCACATCACAGCCGTTATCAACACTATGAATAATGACCTTTTGCTGTCTGTTGCTAAAGTAAGAGGTGAACCAGTTGTGAGCTACTTCCGTAATGGTCTAACTTCTGTAACAATATTTTGTGATCGACACAATCAAACGCCTTAGTTAAATTAAAAAATACGCCTAGCGTTCGAAACCTTTTGTTTAACTCATCAAGTACCTCCCACAGCAAAGGGAATATAGCATTTTCAGTTGTTACATGACTTCTAAAGCCGAACTGTATATTTGATAGCAAATCGTGTGCTATAAAATGATCAATTATCCTTACATACAGAGAAATAGGTCTAAAATTATCTGCATTACCCCTTTCTCCCTTCTTATAAAGTGGCTGTTCTACTGAGTACTTTAATCGTTCACAAAACTGACTATTCCTAAAAGAAAAGTTACAAATATGGCTAAATACAGGGCTAACATGTGCAGCACAGTACTTTAATATTTTGCTAGGCACTCCATCATAACAATGAGAGTCCTTAGTCTTCAGCGATTTACTTATTGACTCAATCTCCCTCTTGTATGTATCACAGAGGAGTATTGCAGACATCAAACATGTAAAGGCATTTGCGAACAAAGTTGTGATTCCAGAATGAGATTTTCACTCTGCAGCGGAGTGTGCGCTGATGTGAAACTTCCTGGCAGATTAAAACTGTGTGCCCGACCGAGACTCGAATTCGGGACTGGCAGAACTGAAGCTGTGACAGCGGCTTGCTAGTCCTGCTTGGGTAGCTTAGTCGGTACAGCACTTGCCCGCGAAAGGCAACTCGATCCAGCATAGCTTAGCCACAGCCTGGGTGATGTTTCCAGAATGTGAGGACGGGGCGCGAGTCGTGCTTCGGTAGCTCAGATGGTAGAGCACTTGCCTGCGAAAGGCAAAGGTTCCGAGTTCGAGTCTCGGTCGGGCACACTGTTTTAATCTGCCATGAAGTTTCATATCAGCGCACACTCCGCTGCAGAGTGAAAATCTCATTCTGGAAACATCCCCCAGGCTGTGGCTAAGGTATGTCTCCGCAGTATCCTTTCTTTGAGGAGTGCTAGTTCTGTAAGGTTCGCAGGAGAGCTTCTGTAAAGTTTGGAAGGTAGGAGACGAGATACTGGCAGAAGTACAGCTGTGAGTACCGGGCGTGAGTCGTGCTTCGGTAGCTCAGATGGTAGAGCACTTGCCCGCGAAAGGCAAAGGTCCCGAGTTCGAGTCTCGGTCGGGCACACAGTTTTAATCTGCCAAGAAGTTTCAAAGTTATGATTCGCTGTAGAAACTATTTTTTTTATTAATTTACCAGCAATGGCCAGAAAATCATTGTTAAATATATATGATTTATCAGTAACAGAAATATTTTTACTGTGATCTGACTTTATATCGTCGACCTTGTGCTGCTGACCAGACACTTCACAACTGACTATATGGTTTTAAGTTTATCCTGTGAATTAGCTATTCTATTTTCATACCACATACTCTTTGCCTTCCTAATAACATTATAGGAAGGCAAAGAGTATGTGGAATGCAAATACATGTCATGCCAAGACCCTCAGCATCTTTGTGAAACTGTTGCAGAATAAAACCGCACCCTGATGACATGAGAGCTACTTCGATATTACTGAACTTGCTAAGAAGGCATTCAGCTTCACTTCCAACTCTACTACTCTCATCCTCTGAAATTGTTCTTAACGCAGAAAACACTGCTTTCAAATCTGCATTCTCTCTACAAGCATTCTCAGGTGCACAGCATCGTGTTGTAGACAATGATTTCCTTGTCATACCAGGAGAATCAAAACATGGTTCCTAGATGGACCATCTGCCTGTAGAATCTGTATGGACGTTTTATAAACCGTGTATTAACTAAAAAAACCCGTGCTGCAGCTGTACAGCAATGCACAGCTCGTCAGCAAGCTATTTTCAGCGAGTGAGCGAATATGGAATGAAGAAAATTTCAGAGTTTCGTTCTTTGAGTCTTGTTTGCTAACCGGAATACGGACCTGACATGTTGGCTGCGTTATTATATGACGGACCTCTACAGTTGTCAAATTTCAGTCCATGTAGTTCTAAAGAACTCAAAAGAGCTTCAGACAGCATCTGTTCATTATAGGATATATCTGGTGAAGAATCTACTATGACTGAAAAACATTATAGCAAATCATTACATACACTACTGGCCATTAAAATTTCTGCACCACGAAAATGACGTGCTACAAGACGCGAAATTTAACCGACACTAAGACGATGCTGTGATATGCAAATGATTAGCTTTTCGGAGCATTCACACAAGGTTGGCGCCGGTGGCGACACCTATAACGTGATGACATGAGGAAAGTTTCCAACCGATTTCTCATACACAAGCAGCAGTTGACCGGCGTTACCTGGTGAAACGTTGTTGTGATGCCTCGTGTAAGGAGGAGAAATGATTACCATCACGTTTCCGACTTTGATAAAGATTGGATTGTAGTCTATCGCGATTGCGGTTTATCGTATCGCGACATTGCTGCTCGCGTTGGTCGAGATCCAACGACTGTTAGCAGAACATGGAATCGGTTGTTTCAGGAGGGTAATACAGAACGCCGTGCTGGATCCGAACGGCCTCGTATCACTAGCAGTCGAGATGACAGGCATCTTATCTGCACGGCTATAACGGATCCTGCGGCCACATCTCGATCCCTGAGTCAACAGATGGGGACGTTTGCCAGACAACAACCATCTGCACGAACAGTTCGACGACGTTTGCAGCAGCACATACTATCAGCTCGGAGACCACGGCTGCGGTTACCCTTGACGCTGCATCACAGACAGGAGCGCCTGCGATGGTGTACTCAATAACGAACCTGCCTGCACGAATGGCAAAACGTCATTTTTTTGAATGAATCTAGTTTCTGTTTACAGCATCATGCTGGACGCATCCGTGTTTGGCGACATCGCGGTGAACGCACTTCGGAAGCGTGTATTCGTCATCGCCATACTGGCGTATCATTCGTCGTGATGGCATGGGGTGCCATCGAATGAAGGGTAGAGCCACGGGTCGGAACACATCTGAAATGTAACGTTGACTGTTCAAAGTCCCGTCAATGCGAACAACAGGTGTCCGAGGCGTGTAACCGATGGCACCCCATACCATCACGCTGGGTGATACGCCAGTATGGCGATGACGAATACACGCTTCCAATGTGCATTCACTGCGATGTCGCCAAACACGATGCGACCATCATGATGCTGTAAACAGAACCTGGATTCATCCGAAAAAATGACGTTTTGCCATTCGTGCACTCACGTTCGTCATTGAGTACACCATCGCAGGCGCTGCTGTCTGTGATGCGGCGTCAAGGGTAACCACAGCCACGGTCTCCGAGCTGATAGTCCGTGCTGCTGCAAACGTCGTCGAACTGTTCGTGCAGATGGCTGTCTTGCAAACGACCCCATCTGTTGACTCAGGGGTGGAGACGTGGCTGCACGATTCATTACAGCCATGCGGATAAGATGCCTGTCATCTCGACAGCTAGTGACACGGGGCCGTTGGGATCCAGCACGGCGTTCCGTATTACCCTCCAGAACCCACCGATTCCATATTCTGCTAACAGTCATTGGATCTCGACCAACGCGAGCAGCAATGTCGCGATACGATAAATCGCAATCGCGGTAGGCTACAATCTGACATTTATCAAAGTCGGAAACGTGATGGTACGCATTTCTCCTCCTTACACAAGGCATCACAACAACGTTTCACCAGGCAACGCCGGTCAACTGCTGTTTGTGTGTGAGAAATCGGTTGGAAACTTTCCTTATGTGGGCACGTTGTAGGTGTCGCCACCGGCGCCAACCTTGTGTGAATGCTCCGAAAAGCTAATCATTTGCATATCAGAGCATCTTCTTCCTGTGGGTTAAATTTCGCGTCTGTAGCACGTCATCTTCTTGGTGTAGCAGTTTAATGGCCAGCAGTGTATGTTTTTTGTGACCGTCTGGAAGCCAGGTTCCACAGGTGCGGTCCCTTTGTCCTTCACGGTGGCGTCCTTTGCTGGGGAACTCCCACCTCAAGTGGCTGCTTCCGGTTGTAGCCTCTGCAACTCAAACCAGCAGACCAAGTTGCCCCAGAATACTGCGCTCCTATTCACTTAAGGTGGGGTAGGACGTCAAACGGGCAGACTTGGAGCAGGAGAGGCACCACAGGATATTTTAATTTCCACTCTCTATACTTTTACAAATATATTCGTAAAACTTTGGCAGCAGGACCTGGTAGGATTCAGTATTCACACTCATAGCAATGGAAGTTTAGATACATAACAAAATAATGTTTCTTACAAGTGAAATTTCATCATTTTTTCGCTTATTGTTGGCTGCATTTGTTTTTATAAATACACTTTTCTTCATAAGTAAGACACATTCTTCGATGAATTTTGCACAGCATACAAACCACAGGTGTATGAAACTCTAGAATTTTGCAAATCTATTAACAACTGTGGTAAAATTTGAGATAATTAAAAAATGGTTCAAATGGATCTGAGCACTATGGGACTTTATCTGAGGTCTTTAGTCCCCTAGAACTTAGAACTACTTAAACCTAACTAACCTAAGGACATCACACACATCCATGTCCGAGGCAGGATTCGAACCTGCGACCGTAGCGGTCGTGTGGTTCCAGACTGAAGCGGCTAGAACCGCTTGTCCACAAGGGCCGGCTGAGATAATTTACTGTAAATTTTGATTTTTTTCTAAACATGAAGTTTTGAATGTAACAGCTCATTCATCCTTTTATAAATTAAATAAATTCTTGATTTTCATACACCTGTAAGCAAATGCAGGCAACAGGAAGTGAAAAAATGATGAAATTTCACATGTAAAAAGATTTTATTTTGTTAAATATCTGACCTTCCACTGCTATGAGTGTGAATCCTGAATCATTCCTGGTCCTGCTGACGAAGTTTTATGAATTTATTTGTTAAAGTGTAGACATTGGAAATTGAAATGTCCTGTGGTGCCTCTCCTGCTCCAAGTCGCCCTGTTTGACGTCCTATACCGCCTTAAATATTACAATTGCAGCGACAATCTGCTGACATTCAATAGTGAGTTAAGTATAGGAAATACTTCTTCCTCACAACACCTTCGTTTCTAGGACGAATGTCACATTGAAATATGAATATCTATATCACCCCTATGACTGGACATAATTTTCCATCTAAAATCTTTAATGCCCTCACGACTGAACATGCACATTGATGCATTGGAATCACATTTTTATTCGCCATGTAAGGTCAAAGAATCTATACCATCCTTACGAGCAAATCACCCTCCCATCCATGACATTTTCAATGCACATATGACAACACAGACTGCTACACATTAAGATTTTACCACGTCTCTTCCAGTATATCAAAGCAATTCTGTTTATGAGACTGACGAATCGCAAACCATAGAACTGCCAATTGTTTCTAGTAATAATGTTTTCAAAGACATACCGCATCAAAACGCTTACATCAACCGCCTCTGTAGGATTTCTAAATGGTGACAGATATCATGTACACAGCAGTCAGTGAAAGAATCAAAGTAAGCTCCTACCTTGTGGTATTTGCTAGGAACTCGTAAACAATTCAGTTATAAACATTACATATTTATCACATTTTTACTACCTTCTGTTTGTGCATGAACCAATGTCTCCAAACATGAAGGCAGAGTTTTTCATCCCTCCTCAGAATACTGTGTTACTGTTGGAGTTTGGAATTTGTGCTAGTGCATTTGAGCCTTATGTCATGTTTACATGCATAACTGTTGTAGATGTAACCCAGATCATGCAACCAGAATGAGATTTTCAAATGGTTCAAATGCCTCTGAGCACTATGGGACTTAACTTCTGAGGTTATCAGTCCGCTAACTAACCTAAGGACATCACACACATCCAGGCCCGAGGCACGATTTAAACCTGCGACCGTAGCAGCCTGTGATTTTCACTCTGCAGCAGAGTGTGCGCTGATATGAAACTTCCTGGCAGGTTAAAAATGTGTGCTGGACCGAGACTCGAATTCGGGACTGGCAGAATTGAAGCTGTGACAGCGGCTTGCTAGTCCTGCTTGGGTAGCTTAGTCGGTACAGCACTTGCCCGCGAAAGGCAACTCGGTCCAGCACACAGTTTTAATCTGCCAGGAAATTCCTCAATGAAGACATCATTGCAAGTGCAGTACACAAGAGCACGTCCATTTGCAGTTAATTTTCAAGAGTCATGCAAATGGGTGGAAAAACGTTTGCACACCATAATGTTATCACAGAACTCTTCTGTGTCGAATCTAAGCACATTTTAAGTTCCTTCTGCTAAGCACCATACCTGGAGGAATACTCCGAGATGTGTTGCAGCTGGAAAAATTGAGTTTGTTACGAAAAAAACAAGTTGCTAAAGCATCATACAAAAATATTGTTTGTTAAATGTGCGCCGGCCAGAGTGTCCGAGCGGTTCTAGGCGCTACAGTCTGGAACCGTGCGACCGCTACGGTCGCAGGTTCGAATCCTGACTCGGGCACGGATGTGTGTGATGTCCTTAGGTTAGTTAGGTTTAAGTAGTTCTAAGTTCTAAGGGACTGATGACCTCAGCAGTTAAGTCCCATAGTGCTCAGAGCCATTTGAACTATATTTTTGTTAAATGTGTGAGAAATAGTGTCTTAATGATACAGATTACACATGTGCCTGTTTAGATCCTACAACTTGTGTGTGGATGCTGTTTTTAGAACAAAGTAAAGAATCACGTTTTGCGATCGATGTAACCAAATTGCCCCTATCTTGCCACATTAAATGCAGATTGTGTTCAGCCCCACTGAAAAGAATAATCTGAAAGATGCAGGAAGAGATTGCAGGAGGAATAGGTAAAGCGTTAATGGAACAAGTCAACAGTAGCTCAATTATGGTCATGAAAAAACAAAAGCTTACCACCCTCTGTATAGAATGTCTTGATTCGATCTATCGATGTATAGTTAGCGTTATGCGTTGCATTGTTAAATTGATTAGAGTTTCAGGTTCCACATAGAACCAGTAAATGTGTAGTTGAAGTTGGGCCACCATTAAAATAAATAAAAAGAAAATAAAAAACTGTACCAAGAACCACAATAAAAGGTTGAGATTTGGATAGCATATATCAGACAGCAGTGAAAGGTGTGGGTAAAAATTGCAGTGGCATGAACACAGAGAAAATTAAGACAGAACAGGAGACTAAATGCAATTCATGTACCATAGTTCCATTAAACCCTACCGACTGTAACCTTGCAAGACACAGAGGAAACACACAGCACTTACATCACGATCTTGAAGCTGGAAAATATCGCGCTGATACAAGAGGCTACCAAAGAGCCTTTGTTCTTTAACATCCCCTTTCAAAAAATAAATAAATGAAAAGAACTATGTTTTATGTATATCATTTGTATAAAATCGCGACTGCAGAATCGATGTTCATATTGTATTACCTTGTATAATAAAGGAAGGAGCAGCCTTCAAATTTTTGGGCGCACGTAGGAGAATCCTGGTGTGCCGTGTCAAAACGCACGGGTTACGTTCGCCTTTACTAGTGCTGAGCATCCTACCTGATAACTTAATTAGGAGGGTTGTTTTTTAAGTTAGGGCCGTTCGTGCGAATAGTCCCGTAGTTCGCGCGGACGCCGCAACAAGCTACCGCGCCACTTGCCGGCATCCTTCCCGTTCACACTGATGCAAGTTGCAGCTCTGTAGCTGACGTGTACGCATCGCTGTGCTATTTTATAATGTTTATGATTATTGAATCGCCCGCCGCGTGTGAGATACGGTCAGTGATACGTTTTTTGACCGCGAGAAGCCTATCAGCTGCAGAAATTCATCGTCAGTTAACAGAAGTTTATGGCTCGAATGCAATGAGTGAAGGTAAAGTGCGTCAATGGGTTAGAGAGTTTAAAAATGGCCGTCAAAACGTCCATGACGAAGAACGCTCAGGCCGGCCCTCTGTGATCACTGATGATTTGGTGGCTGCAGTCGAAACAAAGATTTGTGAGGACAGAAGATTCACAATTTCCACTCTTTCTTTGGAATTTCCACAAGTTTCAAGATCGGTTTTGTACAAAATTGTGTCTGAAAACCTAAACTTTAAGAAACTGTGTTCTCGGTGGGTACCCGGACTCCTCACAGAGGACCACAAAGGGAAGAGGATTGCCACTTCATTGGACTTTTTGATTCGTTACGAGGAAGAAGGGGATGACATGTTGAGTCAAATTGTCACTGGAGATGAAACATGGGTATCCCATATCACTCCCGAAAGCAAGAGATAATCGATGGAATGGCGACACACAACCTCACCCGTCAAGGTCAAAGCCAAACAGACTCTGTCAAAGCGCAAGATTGTGGCAACTGTGTTCTGGGACCGGCGCGATGTTTTGCTAGTGGACTTTATGCCACGAGGAACGACAATCAACTCAGATGCCTACTGTGCAACTCTAAAGAAGCTCTGCAGAGCAATTCAAAACAAAAGGCGCGGCATGCTGACAAAAGGAGTTTTGCTCCTGGACGATAACGCTAGGCCTCACACCTCTCAAAAGACTCAGGATTTGATTGATTCTTTTGGCTCGGAAGTTTTGGACCATGCACCATACAACCCCGACCTTGCTCCTAGCGATTTTCACCTTTTCCGCTACCTGAAACACCATCTCGGCGGGCAGCGCTTCAATGACGACGATGAAGTGAAAGCGGCCGTGAACCCTTGACTGTCGGAGCAGGCGGCCGAATTCTTTGAAGAGGGAATTAAAAACTTAGTTGTATGGTATGACAAGTGCTTACATAAACAAGGCAACTATGTGGAAAAATAGGTAACAGTGTGTAGAATCAGAAAATAAAAGTTTTTTACAAAAGTATTTGTATCTTTTTAAAAAAATAAAAAACGGCCCTTACTTAAAAAACAACTCTCGTATAACACCTGGTGGTTACAGTAAATATACGTGTATGATGTGTTAAGAAAAATCATATGTTGTAGATGATCCGAGAGTGTCAACGAAAGAAAGAAAGAAAAACTACAGGTTGTGAGCGCGTGCGACGCTAGCGATGCACCAACTCGCCATCTCGGGGTCCATAGGTGGTGCCTGAGCGACGCGCAGCAGCCAGCCGCTGTCTTAGATGACCGATAGCATCAATGAATAATTAATTAATTGTTAAAAGTTAGCGTGGCGCTGCTTGTTTGTTCGTAAAATGATTCCTATTTTATGACAAGAGTTGTTCCCAAGTAGACCTCACACTGACTAAGACGACTAAGTGGATATATCGGTGTGCGTCTAGGTCTGATAGTAGAGCGACCCACTGCGTGGTGTATTGAGGCACCGCAGCTGGCGGTTAGGCTTGGGAGAGGGAAAGAAGTTTTGGTTTGTAGAACCAGTATTTTAATTTGTTGTAGCTGATGGAGGCAGCGTGGCTATTTAGTCTGTTAGGCCCCTGTTCATGTATGTGGCTGTGACGGTTGTTTCCTCCCAACGCTAAGCAACGGAATGTACAGAGATTCTGTGTGATTTTATGAATAGTCGCTGGTGATACAATGGTTTTGGCGAATTTAGGTGCTCGGGCTATCAATTTATTGTCGTCTTGTGGACAGTTTCGGTCGTAAGAAATAGTTTGCTTTGGTAAATCCACCGTGAGCCTGGTTAGAGAGAGAAGTAAATTTGTAGGTGCTGAGTTTTTGGGAACCGGTGAAACCAGTATCAGGTCCATGGTGTATGATTAGTGGTCGCAGCTCACCCAGAGGTAATTGGGTTGATAGCTGTCTAGTTAGAGTGTGTGTGTGTATATGTGTGTGTTTATGTGTGTGTGTCGAGAAGTTGAAACCTCGAACACATTTTTGTTGTTGTTTAAGTACCATAATCCTACAGCGGACCTGGCATGGTCTCATACAGACTGGAAATATTTCTCCGTAGTAATGACTCAGCATACAGGAAAGCCAAACAACCTTTGGTGACATTAAAAGCAACGGTGGTAACATTAAGAGTGCAACGGGAATTCCACTGTTAAATGCAGAGGAGAGAGCAGATAGGTGAAAAGAATACATTGAAAGCCTCTATGAGGGTGAAGATTTGTCTGATGTGATAGAAGAAGAAAGAGGAGTCGATTTAGAAGAGATAGGGGATCCAGTATTAGAATCGGAATTTAAAAGAGCTTTGGAGGACTTACGGTCAAATAAGGCAGAAGGGATAGATAACATTCCACCAGAATTTCTAAAATCATTGGGGGAAGTGGCAACAAAGCGACTATTCACGTTGGTGTGTAGAATATATGAGTCTGGCGATATACCATCTGACTTTCGAAAAAGCATCATCCACACAATTCCGAAGACGGCAATTAACGCACAATCAGCTTAACAGCGCATGCATCGAAGCTGCTTACAAGAATAATATACAGAAGAATGGAAAAGAAAATTGAGAATACGCTAGGTGACGATCAGTTTGGCTTTAGGAAAAGTAAAGGGACGAGAGAGGCAATTCTGACGTTACGGCTAATAATGGAAGCAAGGCTAAAGAAAAATCAAGACACTTTCATAGGATTTGTCGACCTGGAAAAAGCATTCGACAATATAAAATGGTGTAAGCTGTTCGAGATTCTGAAAAAAGTAGGGGTAAGCTATAGGGATAGACGGGTCATATACAATATGTACAACAACCAAGAGGGAATAATAAGAGTGGACGATCAAGAACGAGGTGCTCGTATTAAGAAGAGTGTAAGACAAGGCTGTAGCCTTTCGCATCTACTCCTCAATCTGTACATGGAGGAAGTAATGATGGAAATAAAAGAAAGGTTCAGGAGTGGAATTAAAATACAAGGTGACAGTATATCAATGATACGATTCGCTGATGACATTGCTATCCTGAGTGAAAGTGAAGAAGAATTAAATGATCTGCTGAACGGAATGAACAGTCTAATGAGTACACAGTATGGTTTGAGAGTAAATTGGAGAAAGACGAAGGTAATGAGAAGTAGTAGAAATGTGAACAGCGAGAAACTTAACTTCAGGATTGATGGTCACGAAGTCAATGAAGTTAAGGAATTCTGCTACCTAGGCAGTAAAATAACCAATGACGGACGGAACAAGGAGGACATCAAAAGGAGACTCGCTATGGCAAAAAAGGCATTTCTAGCCAAGAGAAGTCTTCTAATATCAAATACCGGCCTTAATTTGAGGAAGAAATTTCTGAGGATGTACGTCTGGAGTACAGAATTGTATGGTAGTGAAACATGGACTGTGGGAAAACCGGAACAGAAGAGAATCGAAGCATTTGAGATGTGGTGCTATAGACGAATGTTGAAAATTAGGTGGAGTGATAAGGTAAGGAATGAGGAGGTTCTACGCAGAATCGGAGAGGAAAGGAATATGTGGAAAACACTGATAAGGAGAAGGGACAGGATGATAGGACATCTGCTAAGACATGAGGGAATGACTTCCATGGTACTAGAGGGAGCGATAGTGGGCAAAAACTGTAGAGGAAGACAGAGATTGTAATACGTCAAGCAAATAATTGAGGACGTAGGTTGTAAGTGCTACTCTGAGATGAAAAGGTTAGCACAGGAAAGGAATTCGTGGCGGGCCGCATCAGACCAGTCAGTAGAGTGATGACCAAAAAAAAAAAAAAGTATAATAGATCGCACCACTAGTGGAGCTGATAAGCGGCGAAAATAAAGGAACCATTTTACAAGCAGCACACAGCTAAACAAAAACTTGATTAGCCAAAGTGACGAGTGGCCGAATTAAAGTTAGGGAACTTAGTGGGTCGCATATTGTCACGCCTAGAAAGGTACAGATTTGTGTAAAATTGTTGTTTAAGGTTAGATTTAAAGTGGCGGTGGCACCTAGGGTTTTTGTTTCTATTTTTTGGATTACTGAATTTCCGTTTTGTGGGGTGTGGTAGTCTTTGATGGCCCTCGCGCACTTACATGAATAAAAGTGTATTAAAATAACTAGAGACACTAAATTCAACTTTTCTTGGGTTAAGAGAAACCTTTCGTGTATTCAATTAGTAGCTGGTGTGTGTGAGGTATGTTAAACAGTTAAAACGATTTCATTGATGGAAAGAGTGTCCTAAGTAACTTTAGTTTGAATGGGAGTTGTCGAAATTTATATGGAAAAGTCAACGATTACACTGATAACAGAGAATGGTACATCTGTGAAGTACATGACGTTGTCTTATTTACATAGCAACGCTGGTCTAAGCGGAAAGAGATTTAGTGGCAGCATAAACTATTTTAATTCTTATTGATATTGGAGGAAAAGTCTTAATACAAACTGGTCATAACACGAGGATATATGGAATAGTAATTTTGTAAGTAATTAAATGGTTACGGGACTTTTCCAGAGATAATATACTTCTCTAGAATCTGATTCCTTTCCCCCATCTGCTCCTATTCCTCTAACATACCCGCATACTCTACACCTCCCACTGCCTTGATTCCCCTCATCCCCTGGTCGCTCCTCTCCAACCGCCGCCCTCTGCCCTGCCTTCACTGTTGTGTCCCTCCCTACCCTCCATCTCTACACCCTTCATCTCCTTTCCCAAGGTGGCTCCCATCAACTCCCCCTCCCGGATGATGCCCTCTCTCCCTCCATTTATCCCTCCTATCAACTTCCTCACCTTCTCCTCCTTTGTCCTTTCCCCAGGCTCCCTCTTCCCCCCCTTCCATCCTGTTTTCTCCCCACCTAACCTCTCTCTGCCTCCCTTCTCCCCCCCCCCCCCTGAGTCGTTTTGCATTCCCCTCCTCTGCCTTTCCCCACTCCCTCTCGCATCTCCCCAGCCCCCCCCCCCTCTTATGGGAACTTGTCCTCCATCGGCTCCTTCCCCCATCCCCCCCTTCGTTTTTCCTCTCCTTCCCCCTTTTCTTTCCCATCATCTGTCCAGGTCCCCCCCCCCCTCCGTCTGTCATATCTGTGCCAACTTTTTAGTGCAGTGTTGAAGTGAGTGTTCAGTGTTGTGCGTCTTGTGAAAGTGTTGTGAACAGAAACCAGACTGTCGCCATGTTCTTAAATTGTGTGTCTGTTATTTTTCTGTTTACTGTGTATTTTATTAGCATAATCAACCCTTTTTTTTATGTTTTAGGTTCCACAATTGTCCGCCATTTTACAATTTAAGTCACTGACTTTATCGCCAGCTTTTATTATTTATTATCTTCATATTTTTAAAAGAAATTCTGTAGGCTGAAGAGCGGCGTACTAAGCTGCTGCCAGCCTGTCCCCTTCGGGGGGTAGGGGGGGGGGGGGAATCGAAACTCAATAAAGCAAAAAAAAAAAGAAAAAAAAGCCGCGCTGAGGCGCTCAGTCTTAGCTTGGCAGCCGTTGAGAATGGAGCTCCCGTTGGATGTTACCGCCAAGTGCGAATAGCGCGCAGTTATTCGGTTTTTGAACGCAAAGGGTACTGCGCCAATTGAAATCCATCGCCAATTGACGGAAGTGTATGGTGAGTCGTACATGGATGTCAAAAATGAGTTTGCAGCTAGTCGGACCGAAATTCACGAGCGGGAGACCGTCAGTTTCTGAGGAGACAATATTGAAGGTCGAGCAAAGTATGCGTGAAGATGGGCGGATCGCCCTGGATGATGACTCACAGGTACTGTGAGTCTCTGAAAAAACTCAAACGGGCGATTCAGAACCGGAGAAGAGGAATGTTGAGCAAGGGCGTACACATTCTCCATGACAACGCTCGCCCACACATCGCTCGGCAAACCGTTGCTCTCCTGCAACAGTTTCAGTGGAACGTAATCACCCACCCACCCTATAGTCCTGACTTGGCGCCCAGTGATTATCACCGGTTCCCTAGGTTAACAGAACATTTGGCCGGAATGCGATTCATCTCCGACGACGAGGTGACAGAAGTGGTTCAGAACTTTCAGAACGGCATGGCGGCGAGCTGGTACGACATGGGCATACAAAAACTGCCACAGCGTCTACAAAAATGCATCGACAGAAATGGTGATTATGTCGAAAAATAGCTAAATGTTCAAGCTGTAAAGTGAAGTAAACCATTGTAGAAATAAACAGGTCTATGTACTTATTAAAAAAAGGGGACCTTACTTTTAGGATTACCCTCGTATTTTCGCACGTCCTACGCGTTTGGTTTTTTTTTTTTTTTTTAATGGATCAGATGGCTCTGAGCACTATGGGACTTAACTTCTGAGGTCATCAACCCCTAGAACTCAGAACTACTTAAACCTAACTAACCTAAGGACATCACACACATCCATGCCCGAGGCAGGATTTGAACCTGCGACCGTAGCGGTCGCGTGGTTCCAGACTGAAGCTCCTAGAACCGCTCGGCCACCCCAGCCGGCCCTGCGTGTTTGGGTCATTTGTCCATGTCCCACGACGCTAGCTGAAGTTGCACGAAGTATACACGTTTCCCTGTCGCCACGCCGAACGGTGTCCATGAGGGAATGTCTTCCTGCCCTTCTACATGGCTCGTAAACACAGGAAAAGGCCGGCCAGCTGGTAAACACGGGACTGCGCTCACATTTCTGCATTAATGTAATGCGTCACTTAAACAGCTGTAAACAGTTCCTGGGAGACTTCTTTATTTACCACAAAGGTCTGTCCCATCGTCGTAAAGGGGGAGCGGGCGACGTTTTCTCTATTGTGTACACTCGCGGTCAAAGCAGATAGTTGAGCACGAGCGAAAACTGTCATAAATGTGGCATCGGGTAAGCCGTTCTCCTTCCAAACCCAAGTGCGAAATTCCTCATAGCGAAAATAGCGTGGTACGCTCTGAAACTTTGTCGCCGTTTTCACAGTTGTTAACCAGCCACAAATAATCGAATGTCAACGATTATTATCTGTTAAATGGTTATTAATGGGCGAATGGTTATCTGGAAAGCGATTTGTGGACAGAAACTAGGGAAAGTTAGTTGAAGGCTGGGGTGGCCAAGCGGTTCTAGGCGCTACAGTCTGGAACCGCGCCACCGCTACGGTCGCAGGTTCGAATCCTGCCTCGGGCATGGATGTATGTGATGTCCTTAGGTTAGTTAGGTTTAAGTAGTTCTAAGTTCTAGGGGACTGATGACCTCAGATGTTGAGTCCCATAGTGCTCAGAGCCATTTGAACCAAAGAAATTGGTACACCTGTCAAATATCGTGTAGGGCCTCCGCGAACACGCAGAAGTGCCGCAACACAACGTGGCATGGACTCGACTAACGTCTGAGGTAAGAGGACGGCGGCGTGGAGATCTCTTCTGAACAACACGTTGCAAGGCATCCCAGATATGCTCAATAATGTTAATGACTGGGGAGTTTGGTCACCACCAAAAGTGCTTAAACTCAGAAGAGTGTTCCTAGAGTCACTCTGTAGCAATTCTGGACATGTGGGGCGTCGCATTGTCCTGCTGGAATTGCCCAAGTCCGTCGGAATGGACAATGGACACGAATGGATGCAGGTGATCAGGCAGGATCCTTACGTACGTGTCACCTGTCAGAGCCGTATCCAAACATATCGGAGGTCCATATCGCTCCAACTTCACACGCCCCACACCATTACAGAGCCTCCACCAACTTGAACAGTCCCCTGCCGATATGCAGGGTACATGAATTAATGTTGTCTCCATACCCGTACACGTCCATCCGCTGGATACAATTTGAAACGAGACTCGTTCGACCAGGCAACATGTTTGCAGTCATCAACAGTCCATTGTCAGTGTTGACGGGCCCAGGCGAGGTGTAAAGCTTCACGTCGTGCAGTCATCAAGGGTACATGATAGGGCCTTCGGCACAAAAAGCCTGTATCGATGATGTTTCGTTGAATGGTTCCCACGCTGACACTTGTTTATGCCCCAACACTGAAATGTGCAGCAATTTGCGGAAGGGTTGCTCTTCTGTCACCCTGAACGATTCTCTTCAGTCGTCGTGGGTCCCGTTCTTGCAGGATCTTTTTCCGGCCGCAGCGACGTCCGAGAGTTGATGTTTTACCCGGTACACATGTGAAATGGTTTTACGGGAAAATGCCCACTTCATCGCTACCTCGGTGGTGGTGGTTAGTGTTTAACGTCCCGTCGACAACGAGGTCATTAGAGACGGAGCGCAAGCTCGGGTTAGGGAAGGATTGGGAAGGAAATCGGCCGTGCCCTTTCAAAGGAACCATCCCGGCATTTGCCTGAAACGATTTAGGGAAATCACGGAAAACCTAAATCAGGACGGCCGGAGACGGGATTGAACCGTCGTCCTCCCGAATGCGGGTCCAGTGTGCTAACCACTGCGCCACCTCGCTCGGTCCGCTACCTCGGTGATGCTATATCCCATCGCTCGTGCGCCGACTGTAAAATCATGTTGAAACTCACTTAATTTTTTAAGGGACCAAACTGCTGAGGTCATCGGTCCCTAGACTTACACACTAGTTAAAATAACGTAAACTAACTTATGCTAAGGACAACACACACACACACACACACACACACACACACACACACACACACACACATACACAAAATGAAGAAATGCTGCAGGATGAAGACTATGCTTCAGGAATGTTCTGAGGCACAGTTTAATTGGACTCATATCTTCATTCGCAATTTACAGCAAGTTGTGTTTTTCAGAATTCAGGTACAAATATTTCCTACAGTTTATAAAGCACTACTCTAATTTTTTCTGTAACTTGCAATAGTCCGCATTTAAGTAGTAGACCTAAGCTTTGTTGCAGAATGAACTAAATTATAGAAAAATAACATTTTTATTAGGAAAAAAATTATAAAAATTGAAATGTAAGCTATGATGTTTTTTTCCTTGTAATATATATAATAGGCGGAATTAAATAGGTCTAGTACCTTAGCCATGATGTGATGCATACCTGGTAAAAATTTGGTCTCCTTCAAATGTTTAACGTACCCTGTATCCTTAACTTTTATCTCGTTTTGTGTATAGACTTACACTAAAGTACGCATTTTTCCAGTAAGCACCTAATGGGTTACTTACATTTTGTGCTTCCAAATTTCCTTCCTCTTTTCATCCTCTGTATGAATGAGTGCCTGAGTGTGTATG
The DNA here is from genome assembly GCF_023864275.1 of Schistocerca cancellata. Taxonomy (NCBI): domain Eukaryota; kingdom Metazoa; phylum Arthropoda; class Insecta; order Orthoptera; family Acrididae; genus Schistocerca; species Schistocerca cancellata. The sequence continues at coordinate 63,248,506 of NC_064637.1, read as the reverse complement.
TTCAATCTGTCTTATGCACTACGTGATCAAAAGTATCCGGACACCCCCAAAAACACACGTTTTTCATGTTAGTTGCATTGTGCTGCCCTCTACTGCCAGGTAATCCATATCAGCGACCTCAGTAGTCATTAGACATCATGAGAGAGCAGACTGGGGCGCTCCGCGGAACTCACAGACTTCGAACGTCGTCAGGTGATTTGGTGTCACTTGTGTCATACGTCTGTACGCGAGATTTCCACACTACTAAACATCACTAGGTCCACTGTTTCCGACGTGATAGTGAAGTAGAAACGTGAAGGGACACGTACAGCACGAAAGCGTACAGGCCGACCTCGTCTGTTGACTGACAGAGACGGCTGACAGTTGAAGAGGCTCGTAATGTGTAACAGGCAGACACCTATCCAGACCATCACAAATGAATTCCAAACTGCATCAGGATCCACTGCAAGTACTATGACACTTAGGCAGGAGGTGAGAAAACTTGGATGTCATGGTCGAGCGGCTGCTCATAAGCCACACATCACGCCGGTAAATGCCAAACGACGCCTCGCTCGGTGTAAAGAGGGTAAACATTGGACGACTGAATACTGGAGAAACGTTGTGTGGAATGACGAATCACGGTGCACAATGTGGCGATCCGATGGCAGGGTGTGGGTAGGGTGAATGCCCGGTCAACGTCATCTGCCAGTGTGTGTAGTGCCAACAGTAAATTTCGGAGGCGGTGGTGTTACGGTGTGGTCGTGTTTTTCATGGAGTGCGCTTGTACCCCTTGTTTCGCGTGGCACTATGACAGCATAGGTCTACATTGATGTTTTGAGCATCTTCTAGCTTGCCAATGTTGAGGAGCAATTCGCGGATGGCGATTGCATCTTTTAACACGATCTAGCACCTTTTTATTATGCACGGCCTGTGGCGGAGTGGTTACACGACAATAACATCCCTGTAATAGACGGGCCTGCACAGAGTCCTGACTTGAATCCTACAGAACACCTTTGGGATGTTTTGGAATCGTGGCAGGCCTCACCGACCGACATCGATACCTCAGTGACCCACTCCGTGAAGAATGGGCTGCCATTCACCAAGAAACCTTCCAGCACCTGGTTGAGCGTATGCCTGCGAGAATGGAAGCTTTCATCAGGTCTAAGGGTGGGCAACACCATACTGAATTCCAGCTTTACCGATGGAGGGCGCCACGAACTTGTAAGTCATTTTCCACCAACTGTGCAGATAGTTTTGATCACATAGTGTATATTGTCTTTATTGGAGTGAGAGTTAAGAATCTCCTTGGACACGTTTGTTTGGACGTGCTGCTACACCACGGTGTTCGTACATTCCAGGCAGCTTGGCATAAGGGGCAAGCTGGCACACAGCTTCTACCGCTGTGAGGACTGAGCGCTAGTATCGAAAGAGTGAAACACACCTTCTTCCATTGTTGTTTCAGTCTGATGAGAACTCCCGGAGAGGAGAACTCACAGAGAGGAAGGACTCCATGTTTCTTGTTCTTGAGACAGGAGTGTTTTGTAAGTGTTTATTTCTTTACTCTTTCTCTTTCCGTGAACTTCCAGATTATGTCTGGGCAAGTTAAGCAGCTTTGATGGGAGGAAGAGTCAAGAAGAATTGTATTCAAGACCTGAACTGCTTCGTGAAACTTTTTGTGTAACAGTGAGTCAGCGCTCTGGTCTAGAATGTGTTGCTGGGGCAGGTTGTCTTAGGAGCATGTTGACATAGAGAAGTGTTCATATGGCTCTGAGCACTATGGGACTTCTGAGGTCATCAGTCCCCTGTCACACACATCCATGCCCGGGGCAGGATTCGAAACTGCGACCGTAGCGGTCGAGCGGTTCCAGACTGTAGCGCCTAAAACCGCTCGACCACCCCGGCCGGCAGAACGTGGTGTATTACATCTTACTGCTCACTCGCATTTATTGCAGGTGGGTTTCTGCCGAAGTTTTTTTAACTACTTTCTGATACATATCGTTGAACGTTTGTCGTGAGGAATTACGAGACAAAAGACGGAGCGAGCAAGGCATCCTGCTCAGCACGCAAAAAATGCCATACCTGCTCGCAAAAATCGGTAAAAGACTGCAGACCCGTTAAGACCATCGCACTTGCGAAACCGCCGATAATTAAATCAAAAGTCTTCCTTTCCGAAAAAGGGAAGTCATGGCTCACTGCGAGTTACGAACAAAATTCCAGTTGATGTGGTGAAAGTTGCTTGCCTTATCCTAAATAGGTGATACAGAGTTTGAATGAAATAACTATTGAGTATTCACTAAATGTATACAAATCAAAAAAAGTTGTGCATCACCTCGGTTCCGACAGTTTCGGAGCATTTACAGACAACTGGAATAGAGATCAACACGAACATCATCTTCGCCACTTTTATTGCTCGTGAAAGCCACATATAGCATGTTGTACCACCATAGACCGTCAGAGGTGGTGGTTCAGATTGCTGTACACATCGGTACCTCTAATACACAATAGCACGTTCTCTTGCATTGATGCATGCCCAAATTCGTCTTGGCATACTATCCTCAAATTCATCAAGGCACTGCTGGTCCAGATTGTGCCACTCCTCAGCGGCAATTCGGCGTAGATCCCTCAGTGGTTATTGGGTCACGTCGTCCATACACAGCCCTTTTCAATCTCTCCCAGGCATGTTCGATAGGGTTCATGTCTGTAGAACATGCTAGCCACTCTAGTTGAGCGATGTCGTTATCCTGAAGGAAGTCATTCACAAGATGAAGACGAATTCCTCGTCAATACGCTGCCGATATGGTTGCACTATCGGTCGGAGGATGGCATTCACGTATCGTACAGCCGTTACGACGCCTTCCATGACCACCAGCGGCGTACGTCGGCCCCACATAACGCCACCCGAAAACAGCAGGGAACCCCCACCTTGCTGCATTCGCTGGACAGTGTGTCTAAGGTGTTCAGCCTGATCGGGTTCTCTCCAATCACATCTCTGACGATTGTCTGCTTGAAGCCATATGCGACACTCATCGGTGAAGAGAACGTGATGCCAATCCTGAGTGGTCCATTCGGCATGTTGTTGGGCCCATCTGTACCGTGCTGAATGGTGTCGTGGCTGCAAAGGTGCACCTCGCCATGGACGTCGGGAGTGAAGCCTATTGCGCACAGTTTAACACGACGTCCTGTGGCTGCACGAAAACCATTATTCAACATGGTGGCATTGCTGTCAGGGTTCCTCCGAGTCATAATCCGTAGGTAGCGGTCATCCACTGCAGTAGTAGCCCTTGGGCGGCCTGAGCGAGGTATGTCATCGACAGTTCCTGTCTCTCTGTATCCTCCATGTGCGAACAACATCGCTTTGGTTTTCCTCGGAGGTGCCTGGACACTTCCCTTGTTGAGAGCCCTTCCTGGCACAAAGAAACAATGCGGACGCGATCGAACCGTCTAGGTATGGTTGAACTACAGACGAGCAGCATACCTCCTTCTTGGTGGAATGAATGGAACTGACCGGCTGTCGGACCCCCTCCATCTAATAGGCGCTGCTCATACGTAGTTGTTTACATCTTCGGGCGGGTTTAGTGACATCTCTGAACAGACAAAGCGACTGTGTCTGTGATACAATATCCACAGTCAACGTCTATCTTCGCTTCAGTCTGGGACCTTGCGACTGCTACAGTCGAAGGTTCGAGTCCTGCCTCGGGCATGGATGTCTGTGATGTCCTTAGGTTAGTTAGGTTTAAGTAGTTCTAAGTCCTAGGGGACTGATGCCCTCAGATGTTGAGTCCCATAGTGCTCAGAGTCATTTGAACCATTTGAACGTCTGTCTTCAGGAGTTCTGGGAACCCGGGAGATGCAAAACTTTTTTTGATGTGTGTATCTGTTGATGACTCTTTGTCCAGTTCCCATACAAAAGTGCTCAAGAGAAGCAATGCACCGCTTTTAAAAGATAGAGAAGATGCTACGAAGAGCGGCGCATTTCTATATGGGATCATTTAATCTGCACGAGAGCACTTTTGATATGCTCAACAAATGCAAGTAACACACGCTACAAGAGAGGCGTTGTGTATCACGGACAGGTTTACCGTCGAAATTTCGAGAGAGTACCGGGTGATCAAAAAGTCAGTATAAATTTAAAAACTGAATAAATCGCGGAATAATGTAGTAGAGAGGTACAAATTGACACACATGCTTGGAATGACATGGGGTTTTTATTAAAACCAAGAAAATACAAAAGTTCAAAATATGTCCGACAGATGGCGGTTCATCCCATCAGAATAGCAATAATTAGCATAACAAAGTAAGACAAAGGAAAGATGATGTTCTTTACAGGAAATGCTCAATATGTCCACCATCATTCCTCAACAATAGCTGTAAGCGAGGAATAATGTTGTGAACAGTACTGTAAAGCATGTCCGGTGTTATGGTGAGGCACTGGCGTCGGATGTTGTCTTTCAGCATCCCTAGCGATGTCGGTCGATCACGATACACTTGCGACTTCAGGTAATCCCAAAGCCAATAATCGCACGGACTGAGGTCTGGGGACCAGAGAGGCCAAGCATGACGAAACTGGCGACTGAGCACACGATCATCACCAAATGACGCGCGCAAGAGATCTTTCACGCGTGTAACAATATGGATGGGGTGGAGCGCCATCCTGCATAAACATCGTACGTTACAGCAGGTCTTTATCAGCCAGGCTGGGGATGATGCAATTCTGTAACATATCGGCGTACCTCTCACCCGTCACAGTAGCAGTTACAAAACCAGAATTACGCATTTCCTCGAAGAAAAATGGCCCGATAACGGTTTTGTTGTTGTTGTTGTGGTCTTCAGTCCTGAGACTGGTTTGATGCAGCTCTCCATGCTACTCTATCCTGTGCAAGCTTCTTCATCTCCCAGTACCTACTGCAACCTACATCCTTCTGAATCTGCTTAGTGTATTCATCTCTTGGTCTCCCCCTACGATTTTTACCCTCCACGCTGCCCTCCAATACTAAATTGGTGATCCCTTGATGCCTCAGAACATGTCCTACCAACCGATCCCTTCTTCTGGTCAAGTTGTGCCACAAACTTCTCTTCTCCCCGATCCTATTCAATACTTCCTCATTAGTTACGTGATCTACCCGTCTAATCTTCAGCATTCTTCTGTAGCACCACATTTCGAAAGCTTCTATTCTCTTCTTGTCCAAACTATTTACCGTCCATGTTTCACTTCCATACATGGCTACACTCCATACAAATACTTTCAGAAATGACTCCCTGACACTTAAATCTATACTCGATGTTAACAAATTTCTCTTCTTCAGAAACGCTTTCCTTGCCATTGCCAGTCTACATTTTGTATCCTCTCTACTTCGACCATCATCAGTTATTTTGCTCCCCAAATAGCAAAACTCCTTTACTACTTTAAGTGTCTCATTTCCTAATCTAATACCCTCAACATCACCCGACTTAATTCGACTACATTCCATTATCCTCGTTTTGCTTTTGTCGCTGTTCATCTTATATCCTCCCTTCAAGACACCATCCATCCCGTTCAACTGCTCTTCCAACTCCTTTGCTGTCTCTGACAGAATTACAATGTCATCGGCGAACCTCAAAGTTTTTATTTCTTCTCCATGGATTTTAATACCTACTCCGAATTTTTCTTTTGTTTCTTTTAGTGCTTGCTCAATATACAGATTGAATAACATCGGGGAGAGGCTACAACCCTGTCTTACTCCCTTCCCAACCACTGCTTCCCTTTCATGTCCCTCGGCTCTTATAACTGCCATCTGGTTTCTGTACAACCCATACCGTGACTTTCTTGTCGAGCAATGGCGTTTCGACGACAGTTCTAGGATTTTCGGTAGCCCAAATTCTGCAGTTGTGGGCGTTGACAGACCCTCGGAGTGTGAAATGAGCTTCGTCGGTCCACAATACGTTACTCAACCAATCGTCATCTTCCGCCATCTTTTGAAACGCCCACATCGCAAATGGCCTCCGCTTCACTAAATCGCCAGGTAACAGTTCATGATGCCGATGGATTTTGTACGGATAGCGTCGGAGGGTACGCCTCAGTGCCAACCAAACAGTAGTGTATGGAATGCCGGTGCGACGTGCGACTGCAGGAGCGCTGACTTCCCCGTGCATAGACGAACCCGCTACAGTCTCCATTTCTTCCTGAACTGTCTCCGCAGCATCACGCCTTGTGCTCGGTCGGCCACTACGGGGTCTATCGTCTAAACAACCCGTGGCTTCGAACTTCGAAATCATTCTCGCCACAGCTGCATTTGTCAACGGACCTTTACCCGTTCGAATCCTCTTCCTATGGCGATAGGATCGTAACGCTGAAGTAGCACATTCCCCATTCTGATAATACAGCTTCACTAAAAGCGCCTTTTCAGATAACGTCAACATGCTGTGACTGCTGGCGCATCTGATTCTCTCTCTCATTACAGCTCCTCTTATACACGATTGTCATGCGCAGTCACATTTTGCTATCCAGCGCCATCTGTCGGACATTTTGTAAACTTTTTTTTTGTTCTAATAAAACCCCATGTCATTCCAAGCATGTGTGTCAATTTTTACCTCTCTCTATGTACATTATTCCGTGGTTTATTAAGTTTTCAAATTTATACTGATTTTTTGATCACTCGGTACTTATGACAAGTCGGAAAAGAGAGTAGGTGAGAGAGGTAAAAGTTCCCGGAAAATGAAAAAAGAACACCTTGAATTTCTCGACCCAGAAGAGAAAAATTTTATTGACACACCCTTGGGGACGTATACAACACACGACCGCAAAGAGCCATATCCACGTGAGTCAAGTCAACAGAGCGTGCGCACAGTCGGCGCTAGTACTCTGTATACCATCCTTTTGCAGCAATGCAGGCTGCTATTCTCCCTCGAAGACGATCGTAGAGGTGCCGAATGTACAGTCTTGAGGAATGGCCTGGCATGCAGTGTCCGCCTGGTGGCTCAGCTGGGCCACATTGGTGGCTCGCTTCTGCTTGTTTCCTGCTTGCGAATCGGCAAGTTGTCGCACTTCTTGCTGTCGATCGAGGAGTACTGGGGAGAACAGCTAGTGCAACTTGTTCAGTATTTCTCAGAGTTTATTCTTGTCAGCCCTTTAATCCCTTATACATAGCCCAGTGCACACGAACGCAGAACCTAACACATTTATAGACGGCGTAACTTGGAGATTAACGTTTTCTGCAGTAAAGAGAAAGCATATCATCAGCATCTACATGGACACTCTGCAAATAACATTTAAGTGCCTGGCAGAGGGTTCGTCGAACGACCTTCACACTAGTTCGCAATTATTCCAGTCCCGTACGGTACGCGGAAAATACCAACACTTTTATCTTCCGTGCATTCTCTGATTTCCCTTATTTTATTATCATGATCGTTTCTCTCTATGTAGATCGACATCAATAACATATTTTCGCATTCCGAGGAGAAATTTCGTGAAAAGATTCCGTCGCAACGACAAAACGCCATTGTTTTAATGATGTCCACCCCAAATCCTGTATCATTTCAGTGACACTCTCTGTCCTATCTCGCGATAATGCAGAACGTGCTCTTCTTTGAACTTTCTCGATGTACTGGGTCAGTCCTATCTGCTCAGGATCCCACGCCGCCCAACAGTATTCTAAAAGAGGACGGACAAGCGTAGTGCAGACAGACTCCTTAGTAGATCTGTATGTGTTCCTTCCAATTTAAGTTGTTCGTAATTATAATCCCTAGGTATTTAGTTGGATTTATGGCCTTTAAATTTGCCTGATTTACCGTGTTATCGAACTTTAACGGATTCCTTTTAGCACTCATGTGGATGACCTCACACTTTTCGTTATTTAGGGGCAATTGCCAATTTTCGCACCATATGTATATCTTTTATAAATCGTTTTGCAATTTGCTTTGATCTTCTGATGACTTTACTTGTCGATAAACGACAGCGTCATCTGCAAACAACCTAAGACGGCTTGTCAGATTGTCTCCTAAATCGTTTACACGAATAAGGAACAGCGAAGGGACTGTAACACTACCTTGGGGAACGCCTCAAATCACTTCTCTGTTACTTGAAGGCTTTCCATCAGTTACTACGAATTGTGACTTCTCTGACAGGAAATCACGAATCCAGTCACATAACTGAGACGATATTCCATAATCACGCAATTTCAATACAAGCCGCTTGTGTGGTACAATGTCAAAAGCCTTCTGGAAATCTAGAAATACAGAATCAATTTGTCAGCCGTTCTCAATAGCACTCGACAGTTCGTGTGAGTAAAGAGCTAGTTGTGTTTCACAACAATGATGTTTTCTACATCCGTGTTGATTGTGTGTCAATAGACCGCTCTCCTCGAGGTAATTCATAACGTTCGAATACAATATAATATGTTCCAAAATCTTGCTGCATATCGACGTTGATGATACCGGCCTGTAATTTCGTGGATTACTGCTACTACGTTTTTTGAATATTGGTGCGATCTGTGCACTTTCCAGTCTTTGTATACGGATTTTTCGTCGATCTAACGTTTGTATATGATTATCAGACCGGTATTACACTATCACATTTCTTTGTCAAAGATTTGACCTAAGATGTGATCAAATATAATACATTATACATTTGACAAAGATCTTTGACGTTGCGCTAAAAAGGGGTATGACACTGTCATCATATTTTTCGTCAAAGTTCATGATGGCTGACAACAACAACTTGTTTTTAGCCGCAGCAGTTGCATGTACCACAGTTGCACTGTGAGCTCATGGGGAAGAGAAGCGGGGGAAAAAAAGGAAACATTCCTGGGTGATGCTGTGGGTTTCACGACGCGACGATAAAAGCATTCAACAAAACTTGTTACGTGAGCTTATAGTGGAGGACGTCAAGTCGTACATCAATTACTTAAGAATGGATGAGCATACATTTCAGTATGTGCTCTGTGAAGTGTACCCTCTGTGAAGTCCAAAAGCGTGTAATACGTATTATTTGTGGAGTAAATTCACGGACGTCCTGCAGAAACCTCTTCAAAGAACTGGGTATACTAACTACTGCCTCTCAGTATATTTACTCCTTAATGAAATTTGTTCTAAATAATATATCTCTTTTTCCAACAAACAACTCAGTTCATACATACAATACCAGGAACAAAAATGATCTGCACAAGGACTTAAAAGCACTTACTTTAGTTCAAAAAGGGGTCCACTACTCAGGAACACTCATCTTCAATAATTTGCCAGCAAACATGAAAAATTTAGTTTCAAATAAAGATCAGTTTAAAAGGAGCCTGAAAGACTTACTAGTGGCCAACTCCTTCTACTCCATTGACGAAATTTTTAATATAAACAAATGATGTATTGTATTTATTCATACTATTAGTATTGTTATTTCAGCTTAAAAAAAATTGACATGTTCCACATCCACGAGGATCTTTCCAGCACGGATCTATGGAACGAAAAACAAATCTAATCTGAGTGAAGCCGTGGGTTTTACGACGACACGATAAAAGCATTCAACAAAACTTGTTACGTGAGCTTACAGTGGAAGACGTCAAGTAGTACATCAATTACTTAAGAATGGATGAGCATACATTTCTGTATGTGCTCAGTGAAGTGTGTCCTCATATCACAAAGCACAATATTCATTTAAGAACTGCTACATCTTCAGAAGACAGGCTCACTGTAACACTCCGATTCCTTGCTACAGGAGAGGGTTATGTTATGTTATGTTAGGTTAGGTTAGGTCAGGTCAGGTCTCAAATCTTCTTAATCTATTTTTGTATTCAGGGTGCCTCACATTGTAAAGCGCCTCATCAGCTTCATACATCTCTATTAATTTTGTAGTTGTCGGTACACACCAATCGTATTTGCCGGCAACGTCTATAAATACACTACAGATGACAGAACGCTGCAGCGATGTTAGCGCTCCATGTGGTAACATGTCACATTGCAGTGAACAGAAGACAAACGACTTTTACGATCAAATCTACAGCGATGCCCTAGGTTTGATCAAATGTTTGACGACGTATGACAATGTTCCCTATTACACCATTAAATTTCTTTGACAAAGATATTGGACAAAGAAATTCGATAGTGTAATACCGGCCTTAAGTATGGAGCTATTGTATCAGCATACCCCACAGCATAATCTCAGTTCTCTCTGGCTGAGGTGAATGTTATTGTTTTGAACGACATGTTCGCTCAGAATGTTGTGAACCGAAGAACCCGCAAGGTCGATAGCTCTTTTCTTCTTCGATAAGCGCTGTGACGACATACCGACGTGGCGTTTGCGCCGACTGTGCGTTGGCCCGGCACGCCGGCGGGAGCACAGAACACCAATATAGTAGAAGTGCAAAGACCACGTTATTATACGGAAACACAGAACGACACCAGCGCTACTTGTGGCCTGGCTGTGAACTTCAATACGAAAAAATATGGCGGGAAAATCTCTTATGTTTATTTATAAATACGCGAATTAGATGACAATATTTTTCAATTAATCTTTGAATGTGGGCCGCATAGTGCAGTAATAAAGGTTTTTGAGATCTTGCAAAGTAATATATAAAAGAAATCTCAATCAAAAACACACATTAACTACTCGTAGCTGCAGTTTACATTGTGAAAATTTTCGTAAATTACGACGTCACCTTTTGACTGTGAAATTTTTTTGTAAAACTCAATATTGCGATTTTGGCCGTGTGGCTATTATCATGTGGAAATAAACGAGCTTTAGCACATGTCAGACTAAAAAATCATCTGACATTGCATGCATATATAAATGATTTTTACGTTTCCACGTATCCTAAAGCACATTATGTCCACTCGCATGATCGAAAGTGGAATAGTAGGTTACAGAAATAAATAATTACACAGCTAATGGATAACCAAGAGGTAATTTATAAAAAAAATCTGTGCTACAAACCAAGGATGTACTGTAAAGTCTACAAAATCCGATTTATTATTTTTTCTGTTGATTGTTATTTATGGATATTCAGTCATCTGAAATTGAACTTCTGCACAGTTCAAATAAATTTATGAAACACACAAAATACTACTTTACATCAACTGAAAAACAAATTGGGAGCAGAGCAGGTAGACACTCCATGAATGTAGCCAAAATGTTTTTGCCAATGAGACATACAAAGAAAATGAACTGCAACACATAAAATTTTTTTTCTTTTTTCCCCAACTTGGCTGGTATTTTGGCAACACCCATCATGTTTAAATAATGAAAGAAGACGCTGGTACAACATTTATTTTTAACACTTTTATTTATTTACTTCCTCTTTGAAAACTTTGTTTGGTACACTACTGAAAATTAACACAAATTCCCCTTGACAGCACTCTATTCATTATACTTTTAGAATCCAATCATCACATCTAGAAAGTGTTATGTTCCTGCTGAATTACCAGATTTTGTCATAACAAATCAAAGGCATGATTTTGATACAAGAACATGTAATTCTCTGCTTTTAACACAACATTTGTATATGTATAGGGAGCTTACTCTCATTGTACACATAATAAACAAAATACAAAGTCTTTTAACATGATTTGAACTTCTTTTTAAGTTGTTGCATACACAATTTCCTCTTGTTTGTAAATTTTTTTCTTTCACATACTTGTATATTATAAATGGAATACTTGTCTTCAGAAGTCTCTCTTCAATGTCATGTTTATTACAAATTGTTCTATGAGACAGAACAAATTTTTTTTTTTAAATTATCATGTAGTCTTGTTGTGTGACCATGACTATTTAGATACTCATACAGCTGATCATGGAGTGCCCTTAGGAAAATCATGACTCTTTCACTTGCGTATTTCAAATGAGAATGCTCCTCACTATTCTCTTTAAATGAGGTAAACAAATGGTTTTCAGTCACAACAGAAGAGTAGAGACTGGTATTACATGTTTCACAATCATCTGGTACATCTATGGCTTTTAGTACATAGCCTAAGGATTGTTGATCTTCTACAGACTCGATGATACCATCTGAGTAAGAATAAATTTGCTCATGTGTATCAGTGTCATTCATCTCACATTCACTTAAATGTTCACCCCTACCACTAGCTGCCAAAAAGTGACACAAACTGCTCAAGGGAGTGTACTCATCATTTTCACAGTTACTTACACTCATGGCTTTGAAAGGCAAAGTCATATGATTGACAACACAAGTCTTCAGAGCTTGTACAAACTGAAAACAAGTTGTGTTTGTATTAGCAATACCATGTTGTCTTATACAACAAAAGAAATTTTCTAAAGCATCTTGATTGAACGCCTTTAAATTTAAGTACTTAAAGCCAACCACTTTCAAGGTCTTCCACAAGAAAATAATAGACTGTAATGTAATCTGCCAACCTTTTATGAAGCTAAACATATTAGTCTTGTTTCTTCCCGTTTTTAAAACTATTATTTGCCAGCTGCCTATTTCCCTCGATATGCTATACCACATTTCTAAATGTGGCGAATTTTCTGATAAAGCACACCTAAATTGTTTTCCATACCTGGGATATTGCTCATTACTGTTGAGTGAATCCAAGAGATTATCTACCTTTTCCACAAACTCAGCTGTGTGTATAGCTTCAGATGGTAATGTGTGAGTAGAAACATATGTTTCAATTGCAGATGCAACAGTATGGCTAATTTCTGCAGCAGCAACTTTTACCTTCATTTTGACATGGGAATCGGAAAAGTTAAAGTGTTGTGCTTTTAATTTGGGTAGAGTTTTGAACCGTTTTTTTTAATCCAAAAAGAACACTGTACTAATGTACTCAAACTTTGCTGCTTTGTGAGGTTCAAATTGAATTTTATTTTCTATCAAAGCATTTCTAGTGTTTTTGAGCAGATGTGGTACATCATAAATGGTAACAATTGGTTGATTATTGACGACAAAATGAAATATACTGGGCTTCAACAAACTTGCTTCACACAGTTGCTTAAGGGCCTTTTGGTTTTTTGCATTCTGATCAAATACAGTACAAACCACTTTGACCCCAATATTCTGTAGTTCACTTATGATGTGAACAATGAGTGATTTCAAATGGGTGTAGTGGAAAGTGGTTGCGGTAAAGTAATATCCTAGAACTTGTTTCCAAGTTCTGTGAATGCCTTTCAGCATAAAAACCAATGCTTGACTTGCAGCTACAGGTGAACGTCCTAAATGACCCAAGTCCTGATACCCATAGATTAGCTGTTTGTGTGCATCATAGTACATACCATCATCCAGAGACATTTCATCAAAAAGTAGAGCACAATACTTGTCATTTTCATGCATATTACTTACGTCCGGACTGATGACCTTAGCTGTTTAGTCCCCCTTAAACATCCCCCAACTTACGTCCCTTGCTAAAAAGGTTAATAAAGCTGGATTAAGTCCTATATCAAATGGTATGTGGGAAAGCACTCCCTTGAGCAGCCTCACAGATGGAAGGGAGAAGTATGTGGCCAAATATCTGTACAACCAGGGACTACGCTTATAAATAGATAAAGCAAATGCCTTATCTTGTATAGACCACCATACCGCTGTGGGCTGCATATTGGCATTTCTTAACTGACTATTAATAAAAGTTTTAGTCAAATCATTCAACTCTTCTTCAATTAACTGAAATTTCCTGTTACCATACAACTCTTTTAGAATTTTCAGTTTATTCCTCTCATTCTGTAGCTTTTTTTTCAATTTCAACACTCTGGAAACTGTAATTCTATGCAGTTTATACATTTTGTGTTTTCTTGGAGTTAAATCACGTTTAGAAACGCCAGATCCCATTACACCTGGACTACTTTCAACATCATAAACAGGTGAGGATAAAAAGCTGTACCCACCATCATCTGTGCTCTGTAAAGGGGGACTGCTTCGTTGTATTACTGTAGATTTTGCGTTGTGACCTGTCTCTTGCACACATATATTTGCACCCAATGTGGTGAAACCGCCGCCACCATCACCACCACCACCACCACCACCAGTGTAACACAGATGTGTGTGGGGAGGGTGATACAACACCAATTCCATGTGCTTTGGTATAACACCAGGATTTAGCCTGTGTCTAGTAAAGTTCACAAAATCTGCTTCATAAAAATGATCCTCACACACATAATAATAACTACAGTTGACACCTTCATCTATATTACAGATCAATTTCCACTTCTTTAAAGTTTCACTTTTTGATGCAGCTGTAAATTTATAGAAATGTTTATTCTTGTGTTTGGAATTTGTTTGTACATAATAACTACTCCTGCACCCGGGAAATGTGCACGAGTATTTCAATTTCACTCTCAAACTGGATTCTTCTCTTCCTGTATGATCCATCCTCATGTTTCTGAAATGTTATTCAAACCAAAAATTAGGAACGAGAAAAAAGGTCAGGTATGGTTTACATTGATTAATGTTAAAGAAAACTCGAAGTGAAATTAATTTCACTATCAAAAATCATATTAGCTTATGTCTAAATGCAGCTATCCTGTACTGAAGTATTGATAACTGTTATCATGGCTTGTAATCTGTTGTGGTATTGCTACAAAATAGTGAAAAAACAAAACAAATTCTCATTTCTGCTACGGATCTGCACATCACTCTATATATAACTGCGTGAGCGTAGTTGCACTATATTCTATATTCAACACTACTTCGTTAAACAGTGCTATCAGGCAGTAGAAACACTGCTTATTGTACCATTTCAGTATATTTCAGCATCTAGATACCCATGGTAGATACCAAATTCAACTGTACATTATCAGTAAGAGTTACAGCTGTAAATCTGTATTACATTGTGTTGAGCGTTAAAATACAAGAAGATTTCTACTGCATTGGATATTGCCACAATAATAAGTGTAAATGTCCAACTGCTTGAAGGACCTGCTTTGTGTGACTTCCAAACAAATGTCTTATTATGTGAGAACACAACCTTTGTCGATACAACAGCAACAAACACTTTTTACCTGGATAGTGTGTTATGTACTGTACAGAATATTTACTGTCGAAAACGGGAAATAGAACACACTCGAGGCATTACGAATCAATTGTAACACGTCCAATATTTGGTATATAGTAAACGGCACAATAAATGGTACTTATTATGTCACTAAGAGTACTTCGTGGCAAAAAGGAAGATGAATCAAAGCCAGAATTATATCCCTTTACAGGATTCGGAAAGTTGAATACCAACTATGTCAAAAGCTGCTAGCATGGGATTCTCTATGAAATACAAGGAAATATGAACAGAAATAAGAAATATACTTACCCTTTAAGTAAACTGACCAACGGAAATTGTATTTCTTTGCAGGAACAAATATACAAGAGTCCACAGAACGTAATGTGATGATACAACCTCGTGTTCTATATGAAACAAAAGTAAAAAAGTAAATACTGAATCATCACACCATCAAATATTACGAATGCATCCAAAAATTAAGCAGAATAATAACAACATACTTACACTGCAATTTAAACGAAAAATCACGATCACGTTGCTACGATACCAAAACAATTATGGAAGACTACGTCATCCAATAGGAGCACGAGACTATAAATGGCTAAACTTGCAGCGCTCCAAGTGGCCTGGGCCCAAACCAACGTCGTGTTGCCAGAAATCCCTATATGAGTTTCACCCCCCTGGGCGAGAGCCCACCGGCAGCTCGTTCCGCCGAAGTAAACAGGGTCGGGCGGGGCGCCGTGTTTACTATTTGTTTACGTCACCGTCCGCGGCCGGGCAGCAGCGGCTGCGGCATTTACCGCGAGGCACGGCGCGCTGTTTGTGTGCCGCTGCGTGCGTGCGTGTGTCCTGCGTTTGCCTGCTGCGTATCTGACCGACGCAGCGGTTCCGCCCGCCGTAAACAGCGATAATTACGGTGTCCGTGTTGTCAACAGCATAACTGTAACATGCGTATTGCCTTTGGTGGTAAATACTGGAATGCGTAAGGAAACGGCAGTACAGTACTTGCTGTAAGTCGACACATCAAGTGACACTTCCCACACCTCTAGCGTCCATTTCCAACTGTGTAGGCTTGTTAAGTGCTACAGTGAAGCAGTTTACGAGGGTCGTCACCCACATTTTTTCCTCAGAACATATTTATTGTTAAGAGTCAGATTTTGGTGACAATACACATCAGCATGTCTTGTCCATGTCCCATTTTTCTACGTGGTCTCCGTCACTTTCTATGGCCGTACGAATGGTTCAAATGGCTCTGAGCACTACGGGACTTAACATCTGAGGTCATCAGTCTCCTAGACTTAGAACTACTTTAAAATAACTAACCTAAGGACAACCATGCCCGAGGCAAAATTCGAACCCGCGACCATAGCAGCAGTGCGCTTCCGGACTGAAGCTCCTAGAATCGCTGAGTCACAGCGGACGCCAACGTTGTGGAAGAGAATGTATTCCCTGCTGGTAAAACCTCTCGTCCTGTAGGCGTAGCCATGTTTTCACTGCACGACTGACCGCCCCCGGTAGCTGAGTAGTCAGCGCGACAGAATGTCAATCCAAAGGGCCCCGGTTCGATTCCCGGCTGGGTCGGAGGTTTTCTCCGCTCAGGGACTGGTTGTTGTCCTAAGCATCATCATTTCATCCCAATCGACGCGCAAGTTGCCTAAGTGGCGTCGTATCGAAAGACTTGCACCAGGCGAACCGCCGGGAGGCACTCGTCACACGACATTATTATTATTCTGCACGACTGACTCTCTCGTCATCTTCAAGCTGTGTTCCCCGTAGAGAATCTTTAAGCGGCCTACAGAGATGGGAGTCCCACGGTGCCAGGTCTGGACTATAGGGTGGATGAGGGAATGATGTCCAACCCAATTCGTCGATGTGTTCCCGGATTCTCATACTTGTGCGTGGGCGTGCGTTATCGTGTTGGAGCAAGATTTCCGCTCGATGCCGATAGAACATGTCGGGAACGGTCCTTGAGTTCATTCATAGCCTTCACGTATGCCTCTGAATTGATGGTTGACGCTCTTGGCATCACATCCACGAGAATGACGCCATCACAATCCCAGAAGGCTGTCACCATGACTTTTTCGGCAGAGAGGGTTACCTCTAATTTCTTCTTCTGTGGTGAATGAGGGTGATGCCACTCCATGTACAGGCGCAAAATGGTGCACCCAGCTTTCGTCCCCCTACGCAATCCATTGAAACGTTGCGACTAGAAGACGACGCCACTCGGCTGATAACCCGCGAAGGTTTCATGGCTGAAATACGCCGAGAAAGCCTGCAATCACATACATCAATAACAGTTTCATAGATACACGACCCACAGCAACATAAAAAATCTTTGCCTAAAGAACTAAATAGGAAAGATTAATTTCTACGACTGTTGGAATAACACAAAACGTATTATAAGATCAACAACGAAACAGCGGACAGCTTTAAAACGTTACTGAAAAAAATGTGACATCCAACAACCACGGAGAGCAACACCGCGACAGAAAGGCCTCTCCGTCGGTCTCAAAACGCTCCAACAATTCAGATGAAATGACCTTTCTTTGTATCTTGTGGTCCGTTGTGAGCATTCGTGGAACCCATTGTGAGCACCGCCAACGGCCTTGCAGCAGTGGTAACACCGGTTCCCGTCAGATCACTTTAGTTAAGCGCTGTCGGGCTGGGCTAGCACTTGGATGGGTGACCATCCGGTCTGCCGAGTGCTGTTGGCAAGCGGGGTGCACTCAGCCCTTGTGAGGCAAACTGAGGAGCTGCTTGACTGAGAAGTAGCGGCTCCGGTCTCGTAAAATAGCATACGGCCAGGAGAGTGGTGTGCTGACCACATGACCCTCTGTAACCGTACTCAGTCACACCTGTGGGCTGGGGATGACGCGGCGGCCTGTCGGTACCTTTTGTCCTTCATGGCCTATTCGGGTGGAGTTGAGTTTTAAATCGTGAGCACTTCTTTCAATATCTGAGAGTCTCGATCATTGCAGACGCACTTCCAATGCAACCGACAACTGTAGAGCCAATTGTCGGGGTGTGATGCGACTGTCGCCACCGATAATAGCATCCGCACTATTCGGCACGTCTGGAGCAGTGGCTGTGACAGGACGTCCCGAGCATGGCTGGTCATGGAGCTTGTTTCTGCATTTCCTGAGGCTGTAACATTCTTTACCCATCGTCTGACTGTACTCCTATCAACTGCAGCATCGCCATACATTGGACACAAACGTTTATGGATGTTCACCGCAGTTTCTTTTTCTGCACTCAACGAATGAAATAAATAGGAAGTGCAGGGAAGCTAAGACGAAATGGCTGCAGGAAAAATGTGAAGACATCGAAAAAGATATGATTGTCGGAAGGACAGACTCAGCATACAGGAAAGTCAAAACAACCTTTGGTGACATTAAAAGCAACGGTGGTAACATTAAGAGTGCAACGGGAATTCCACTGTTAAATGCAGAGGAGAGAGCAGATAGGTGGAAAGAATACATTGAAAGCCTCTATGAGGGTAAAGATTTGTCTGATGTGATAGAAGAAGAGTCGATTTAGAAGAGATAGGGGATCCAGTATTAGAATCGGAATTTAAAAGAGCTTTGGAGGACTTACGGTCAAATAAGGCAGAAGGGGTAGATAACATTCCATCAGAAATTCTAAAATCATTGGGGGAAGTGGCAACAAAACGACTATTCACGTTGGTGTGTAGAATATATGAGTCTGGCGATATACCATCTGACTTTCGAAAAAGCATCATCCACACAATTCCGAAGACGGCAAGAGCTGACAAGTACGAGAATTATCGCACAATCAGCTTAACAGCTCATGCATCGAAGCTGCTTACAAGAATAATATACAGAAGAATGGAAAAGAAAATTGATAATGCGCTAGGTGATGATCAGTTTGGCTTTAGGAAAAGTAAAGGGACGAGAGAGGCAATTCTGACGTTACGGCTAATTATGGAAGCAAGGCTAAAGAAAAATCAAGACACTTTCATAGGATTTGTCGACCTGGAAAAAGCGTTCGACAATATAAAATGGTGCAAGCTGTTCGAGATTCTGAAAAAAGTAGGGGTAAGCTATAGGGAGGGACGGGTCATATACAATATGTACAACAACCACGAGGGAATAATAAGAGTGGACGATCAAGAACCAAGTGCTCGTATTAACAAGAGTGTAAGACAAGGTTGTAGCCTTTCGCCCCTACTCTTCAATCTGCACATCGAGGAAGCAATGATGGAAATAAAAGAAAGGTTCAGGAGTGGAATTAAAATACAAGGTGAAAGGATATCAATGATACGATTCGCTGATGACATTGCTATCCTGAGTGAAAGTGAAGAAGAATTAAATGATCTGCTGGACGGAATGAACAGTCTAATGAGTACACAGTATGGTTTGAGAGTAAATCGGAGAAAGACGAAGGTAATGAGAAGTAGTAGAAATGAGAACAGCGAGAAACTTAACATCAGGATTGATGGTCACGAAGTCAAAGAAGTTAAGGAATTCTGCTACCTAGGCAGTAAAATAACCAATGACGGACGGAGCAAGGAGGACATCAAAAGCAGACTCGCTATGGCAAAAAAGGCATTTCTGTCCAAGAGAAGTCTACTAATATCAAATACCGGCCTTAATTTGAGGAAGAAATTTCAGAGGATGTACGTCTGGAGTACAGCATTGTATGGTAGTGAAACATGGCCTATGGCGCTATAGACGAATGTTGAAAATTAGGTGGACTAATAAGGTAAGGAATGAGGAGGTTCTACGCAGAATAGGAGGGGAAAGGAATATGTGGAAAACACTGATAAGGAGAAGGGACAGGATGATAGAACATCTGCTAAGACATGAGGGAATGACTTCCATGGTACTAGAGGGAGCTGTAGAGGGCAAAAACTGTAGAGGAAGACAGAGATTGGAATACGTCAAGCAAATAATTGAGGACGTAGGTTGCAAGTGCTACTCTGAGATGAAGAGGTTAGCACAGGAAAGGAATTCGTGGCGGGCCGCATCAAACCAGTCAGTAGACCGATGACAAAAAAAAAAAAAAAAAGGATTCAATAACAGCCCCCTGCTTGTACCGTGAGTCGTATGCAGACGCTCCACTACGGCTCTACCATCTGTCAGAACGGTTCGAAACTTTACAGGGCAAACATCAAGCACCAACACGGACGTTTGTCTATGTATATTAATGGCTTTTTTTTTAATATGTGGGGCATTACTTATTGAACGACCCTCATACTCTCCTGTCCTACCTGTAACTGCTCTTCCTCATCTGGACCAGTTTTGAGTTTAATACAGTACAATTCACGCTATAGGCTGGGCTGGCATATGTCTGACGTCGGTGCAGCAAACCTTAAGCTGACGTCATAGTCAAACATTGTTGGAATTGCCGGGAAGGTCTTTTGGGCTCTTATCAAATCCCGAACATCATTATCAGTTGCACGAGAGGCCTATTTGGTAACCCTCTTCTGTCCCCATTCGTAACTGTCTGTTGGAGAGTTTGTACTAGCGTCTGCTTTGTTGTTGTTGTGGTCTTCAGTCCTGAGACTGGTTTTGATGCAGCTCTCCATGTTACTCTATCCTGTGCAAGCTTCTTCATCTCCCAATATGTACTGCAGCCTACATCATTCTCAATCTGTTTAGTGTACTCATCTCTTGGTCTCCCTCTACGATTTTTACCCTCCACGCTGCCCTCCAATACTAAATTGGTGATCCGTTGATGCCTCAGAACATGTCCTACCAACCGATCCCTTCTTCTTGTCAAGTTGTGCCACAAGCTCCTCTTCTCCCCAGTCCTATTCAATACTTCCTCATTAGTTATGTGATCTACCCATCTAATCTTCAGCATTCTTCTGTAGCACCAAATTTCAAAGGCCTCTATTCTCTTCTCGTCCAAAATATTTATCGTCCATGTTTCACTTCCATACATGGCTACACTCCATACAAATACTTTCAGAAACGACTTCCTGACACTTAAATCTATACTCGATGTTAACAAGTTTCTCTTCTTCAGAAACGCTTTCCTTGCCATTGCCAGTCTACATTTTATATCCTCTCTACTTCGACCATCATCAGTTATTTTTCTCCCCAAATAGCAAAACTCCTTTACTACTTGAAGTGTCTCATTTCCTGATCTAATTCCCTCATCATCACCCGACTTAATTCGACTACATTCCATTATCCTCGTTTTGCTTTTGTTGATGTTCATCTTATATCCTCCCTTCAAGACATTGTCCATTCCGTTCAACTGCTCTTCCAAGTCCTTTGCTGTCTCTGACAGAATTACAATGTCATCGGCGAACCTCAAAGTTTTTATTTCTTCTCCGTGGATTTTAATACCTACTCCAAATTATTCTTTTGTTTCCTTCACTGCTTGCTCAATATACAGATTGAATAACATGGGGGAGAGGCTACAACCCTGCTTATAACAAACATATTACGGAAAGTGTTAATAAAACCTCGTTTGTCGCCCACTTTATAATGGAACGGAGCCTGTCTTTTAGATGTTGTTCTGTTTTCCCCTATTGTCTACTCACAGGCTCATCTATACCGATGTATTTCAGAAGAACCGATGGCTATTCACCTTACGATGATTGGTAACATCTGTACCACAAATCAGTTGCAAAATCCATATTGGCCTACGGACAGATGACCTCAGCAGTTTGGTCCCATAGGAGCTTCCCCAAATTTCCACACTGAAGTTCTTGCTGTCTTTTCTACATTGTGCATTGCAGGCTGCGCCCTGGAACAGAGGAAGAACGACAGCTGCTCAGATTATACTCCGAAGAGCCAAACAAACTAATATACCTGCCTGATCTCATGTAGGGTCTCCGCGAGCACGCGGAAGTGCCGCAATACGACGTAGCGTAGACTCGACTAATGTCTGAAGTAGAGCTGGAGGGAAATGTCACCATGAATCCTGCAGGGCTGTCCATAAATCTGTAAAAGTACGAGGGGGTGGACATATCTTCCGAACAGCACATTGCAAGGCATCCAGGATATGCTCAATAATGTTCATGTCTGGGGATTTTTGTGGCCAGCAGAAGTGTTGAAACTCAGCAGAGTGTTCCTGGAGCCACTTTGTAGTAATTCTGTGTCGTACTATATATGACGGTAGTATCTGTTCCCCAAAGAACAGTTACCGTGGATGACCATGCAGCTTTGCTAGAAATGAAATGATAATTAAATGGACACCCTAGCTGCAAACAGGCATCGATGAACTTCATTGGGGACATGTTGAAAATGTGTGCCCCGACCAGGACTCGAACCCGGGATCTCCTGCTTACATGGCAGACGCTCTATCCATCTGAGCCACCGCGGGCACAGAGGATAGTGCGTCTGCAGGGACTTATCCCTTGCACGCTCCCCGTGAGATCCACATTCCCAACATGTCCACACCACTACATTCGTAGTGCGCCTAATAGATGTTTGCCCATCATACTCATTACTCGTGGCAGATTAATGTACCAAGTCCCGTACGAGCTCGGGCATAGCGTGTGCGTTCGCACAAGAAGGTCAATGGCCGGGAAGCCATATTTTTTAACTATATATGACGGTAGTATCTGTTCCCGAAAGAACAGTTACCGTGGATGACCATGCGGCTTTGCTAGAAATGAAATGATAATTAAATGGACACCCTAGCTGCAAACAGGCGTAGATGAACTTCATTGGGGACATGTTGAAAATGTGTGCCCCGACCGGGACTCGAACCCGGGATCTCCTGCTTACGGTCATTGACCTTCTTGTGCGAACGCACACGCTATGCCCGAACTCGTACGGGACTTGGTACATTAATCTGCCACGAGTAATGAGCTGATGGGCAAACATCTTTTAGGCGCAATACGGATGTAGTGGTGTGGACATGTTGGGAATGTGGATCTCACGGGGAGCGTTCAAGGGATAAGTCCCTGCAGACGCACTACCCTCCGTGCCCGCGGTGGCTCAGATGGATAGAGCGTCTGCCATGTAAGCAGGAGATCCCGGGTTCGAGTCCCGGTCGGGGCACGCATTTTCAACATGTCCCCAATGAAGTTCATCAACGCTTGTTTGCAGTAGGCTGTCCATTTAATTATCATTTCAATTCTGTGCCGCATTGTTCTGCTGGAATTGCCTAAGTCCGTCGGAATGCACAATGGACATGAATGGATGCAAGTGATCACACAGGATACGTGTCTCATGTCAGAGTTGTATTTATTATTTATTATTACATGTCAGAGTTGTATGTAGTCGTATCAGGGATCCCATAGCACTCCAACTACACACAGCACACACCATCACAGAGCCTCCACCACCATCAACAGTCCTCTGCTGACTTGCAGGGTCCACGTATTCATGAGGTTGTCTCCATACCCGTACAGATCGATCCGTTTGATACAAATTTGAAACGAGACTCGTGCGAATAGGCAACATGTTTCCAGTCATCAACAGTCCAACGTTGGCGTTGACGGGCCCAGGCGAGGGGTAAAGCTTTGTGTCGAGCTGTCATCAAGGCTACACTAGTGGGCCTTGGACTCCGAAAGTCCATATCGATGGCGTTTCGTTGAATGGTCTGCACGCTGACAAGTCATGGCCCAGCACTAAAATCTGCAGCAATTTGCGGATGGGTTACACTTCTGTCGCGTTGAACGATTCTCTGTACCTGTCGTTGTCTCGTTCTTTCAGGATCTTTTTCTGGACGTAGCGATGTCGGAGATTTGTTGTTTTACCGGATTCCTGATATTCACGGAACGGTTGTGAAATGGTACTACGGGAAAATCGCCACTTCATCGCTATCTAGAAATGCTGTATCCGATCGCTCGTGCGCCAATTATAACACCACGCCCGAACTCACTTAAATCTTGATTACCTGTCATTGTAGGAGCAGTAACCGATCCAACAACTGCATCACTTGTTTGTTATAGGCGTTGCCGACAGCAGCGCCGTATTCTGACTGTTTACATATCTCTGTATTTGAACACGAATGCCTATACCACTTTCCTTGGCGCTTCAGTGTATAAGACTCCGTTCAGATATGTACAACTCAGAAGCAAACGATTTAATTCTACGACGGTTTTGAAAATCTTTAATACTTCTACATATAAATATTGTACTATCGAAATACAGGGTGTTTCAAAAATGACCGGTATATTTGAAACGGCAATAAAAACTAAACGAGCAGCGATAGAAATACACCGTTTGTTGCAATATGCTTGGGACAACAGTACATTTTCAGGCGGACAAACTTTCGAAATTACAGTAGTTACAATTTTCAACAACAGATGGCGCTGCAAGTGATGTGAAAGATATAGAAGACAACGCAGTCTGTGGGTGCGCCATTCTGTACGTCGTCTTTCTGCTGTAAGCGTGTGCTGTTCACAACGTGCAAGTGTGCTGTAGACAACATGGTTTATTCCTTAGAACAGAGGATTTTTCTGGTGTTGGAATTCCACCGCCTAGAACACAGTGTTGTTGCAACAAGACGAAGTTTTCAACGGAGGTTTAATGTAACCAAAGGATCGAAAAGCGATACCATAAAGGATCTGTTTGAAAAATTTCAACGGACTGGGAACGTGACGGATGAACGTGCTGGAAAGGTATGGTGACTGCGTACGGCAACCACAGAGGGCAACGCGCAGCTAGTGCAGCAGGTGATCCAACAGCGGCCTCGGGTTTCCGTTCGCCGTGTTGCAGCTGCGGTCCAAATGACGCCAACGTCCACGTATCGTCTCATGCGCCAGGGTTTACACCTCTATCCGTACAAAATTCAAACGCGGCAACCCCTCAGCGCCACTACCATTGCTGCACGAGAGACATTCGCTAACGATATAGTGGACAGGATTGATGACGGCGATATCCATGTGGGCAGCATTTGGTTTACTGACGAAGCTTATTTTTACCTGGACGGCTTCGTCAATAAACAGAACTGGCGCATATGGGGAACCGAAAAGCCCCATGTTGCAGTCCCATCGTCCCTGCATCCTCAAAAAGTACTGGTCTGGGCCGCCATTTCTTCCAAAGGAATCATTGGCCCATTTTTCAGATCCGAAACGATTACTGCATCACGGTATCTGGACATTCTTCGTGAATTTGTGGCGGTACAAACTGCCTTAGACGACACTGCGAACACCTCGTGGTTTATGCAAGATGGTGCCCGGCCACATCGCACGGCCGACGTCTTTAATTTCCTGAATGAATATTTCGATGATCGTGTGATTGCTTTGGGCTATCCGAAACATACAGGAGGCGGCGTGGATTGGCCTCCCTATTCGCCAGACATGAACCCCTGTGACTTCTTTCTGTGGGGACACTTGAAAGACCAGGTGTACCGCCAGAATCCAGAAACAATTGAACAGCTGAAGCAGTACATCTCATCTGCATGTGAAGCTATTCCGCCAGACACGTTGTCAAAGGTTTCGGGTAATTTCATTCAGAGACTACGCCATATTATTGCTACGCATGGTGGATATGTGGAAAATATCGTACTACAGAGTTTCCCAGACCGCAGCGCCATCTGTTGTTGAAAATTGTAACTACTGTAATTTCGAAAGTTTGTCTGCCTGAAAATGTACTCTTGTCCCAAGCATATTGCAACAAACGGTGTATTTCTATCGCTGCTCGTTTAGTTTTTATTGCCGTTTCAAATATACCGGTCATTTTTGAAACACCCTGTACAATAAAAATGTGATGCAGGAGTACTTACATTGGCTGCTGCAGACTTGGTAGGAATTTCCTTTCCCTGTCTGTTGACACAGGACTTCGCACACCTAAAGTAGTAGATGAGGTTTGCAATCTGAGGAGCAAAATAACTGATGATGGTCGAAGTGGGGAGGATATAAAATGTCGACTGGCTATAGCAAAGAAACATCGAGGATAGATTTAAGTGTTAGGATGTTCTTTGTGGAAATATTTGTATGGAGTGTAGCCATGTATGGAAGTGAAACTTGGACCATAAACAGGTTATCAAAAAAGAGAATGGAAGCTTTGGAAATATGGTGCTAGAAAAGAATGCTGAAGATTAGATGGGTAGATCACGTAACTAATGACGAGGTACTGAATTAGGGAGAAGAGGATTTGTGGTACAACCTGACTAGAAGAAGGCATTGGTTGGTAGGACATTTCTGAGGCATCGAGGGATCACCAGTTTAGTACTGGCGGCAAGTGTGCAGGGAGATGAATACACTAAACAGATTCAGAAGGATGTAGGTTGCAGTAGGTACTGGGAGATGAAGAAGCTTGCACAGGATAGAGTAGCATGGAGAGCTGCATCAAAGACCACAACAACGACATAATAAAAAAAAAAAATCGCAAGGACCATGTTACTGTCACCCTACACAGAAAGCAATCTCTGTTCTACAGGCACACACAAGTATTGCTAACGATATCCATGGACCTACTGACGGCCTTGGGAGAGCCAGTCCTGACAAAACTCTACCATCTGGTGAGCAAGATGTATGAAACAGGCGAAATACCCTCAGACTTCAAGAAGAATATAATAATTCCAATCCCAAAGAAAGCAGGTGTTGACAGATGTGAAAATTACCGAACAATCAGTTTAATAAACCACAGCTGCAAAATACTAACACGAATTCTTTACAGACGAATGGAAAAACTAGTAGAAGCCGACCTCGGGGAAGATCAGTTTGGATTCCGTAGAAATACTGGAACGCGTGAGGCAATACTGACCTTACGACTTATCTTAGAAGAAAGAATAAGGAAAGGCAAACCTACGTTTATAGCATTTGTAGACTTAGAGAAAGCTTTTGACAATGTTGACTGGAATACTCTCTTTCAAATTCTAAAGGTGGCAGGGGTAAAATACAGGGAGCGAAAGGCTATTTACAATTTGTACAGAAAGCAGATGGCAGTTCTAAGAATCGAGGGACATGAAAGAGAAGCAGTGGTTGGGAAGGGACTAAGACAGGGTTGTAGCCTCTCCCCGATGTTATTCAATCTGTATATTGAGCAAGCAGTAAAGCAAACAAAAGAAAAATTCGGAGTAGGTATTAAAATCCATGGAGAAGAAATAAAAACGTTGAGGTTCGCCGATGACATTGTAATTCTGTCAGAGACAGCAAAGGACTTGGAAGAGCAGTTGAACGGAATGGATGGTGTCTTGAAGGGAGGATATAAGATGAACATCAACAAAAGCAAAACGAGGATAATGGAATGTAGTCGAATTAAGTCGGGTGATGTTGAGGGTATTAGATTAGGAAATGAGACACTTAAAGTAGTAAAGGAGTTTTGCTATTTGGGGAGCAAAATAACTGATGATGGTCGAAGTAGAGAGGATATAAAATGTAGACTGTTAATGGCAAGGAAAGCGTTTCTGAAGAAGAGAAATTTGTTAACATCGAGTATAGATTTAAGTGTCAGGAAGTCATTTCTGAAAGTATTTGTATGGAGTGCAGCCATGTATGGAAGTGAAACATGGACGATAAATAGTTTAGACAAGAAGAGAATAGAAGCTTTCGAAATGTGGTGCTACAGAAGAATGCTGAAGATTAGATGGGTAGACCACATAACTAATGAGGAAGTATTGAATAGGATTGGGGAGAAGAGAAGTTTGTGGCACAACTTGACCAGAAGAAGGGATCGGTTGGTAGGTCATGTTCTGAGGCATCAAGGGATCACCAATTTAGTATTGGAGGGCAGCGTGGAGGGTAAAAATCGTAGAGGGAGACCAATAGATGAATACACTAAACAGATTCAGAAGGATGTAGGTTGCAGTAGGTACTGGGAGATGAAGAAGCTTGCACAGGATAGAGTAGCATGGAGAGCTGCATCAAAACCAGTCTCAGGACTGAAGACCACAACAACAACAACAACATCCATATTAGAAATTATACGTGCTTCATAAATAAAGGTATGGTTTTGGTTTCGAATGAAGTGGTCTTCCACACAAATATCGCGACATTGAATATAGACGGTGATTGCTGGTTGTGTATTAACAGACATAAAATTTGGGTACAAGTCGCCAGTGATGTAACCACGTAATAAAATCGCCCTTACCATCTAAATTAGAAAGTAATTCGATTAAGGAACGTGGCATTAAGCCGATATTTGCAACTCGCTCTTGCCGCTGCTAGATATTTCCCACGCTAAGAAATAGTACTGGTAACACATTCTATCTTGACACCATGTAGTTAGTGTAAAAGAGGTTCTGTGATATATTTGCAGGATTATAGGCGGGGGAGGATGGCAAACTGAGAATGATCACAACAAGTAGTGGTGTGCTATGTGAGGAATCACTCAAAAAATGCAACGCTATACTGAGGTCGTAAGAAATGTACCAAGTCCTATGACCAATACACTGGCTTTTCACGTCTATAGTGTTACGCTTTCTGGTAGAAATTCTGTCTGCGATGCGTAATCTGGTCTCTCCATTCAACCACATACTTGCGTTGGATCCTACTGAGATGTCTTTCAATTATTACAGTCAGTGATGACTCATATTCGTGGCACTCTCGTATCTCAAAACGAACCACCTTTTCCGAAACCACCTGTTAAGGACCCCATACAACAAAACTCCAGAGTGGTTTTAAATTTTCCCTCTGCATCTTGTAACTGATCTTCATGTTTGCCCCATCCTGCCTGCAGCTTTGTCCACGTGATCGTTCCAGTTTAAGTCGTTGCTGAGCGGAGGTCAGAGAGTGCTATATCAAGACCTGTGGAGAAACAGAGTGAACTGAGTTAATGCGACAGAACCGTGTTTTGACCAATCGGCGGAAATTGACACATTTCGTCACAGCTCCGCCAACCGTGTACAGTATTTAACGCCAGTGGCAAACTAAACTTTCTCCTGCAACACAACGTAGTAGAAAAGACAGTATGAGTAACTACAGCCGTGTTCCTATTGGGAACTGGGAAGAGGATGAGGATTTTGCTTCTGCATCTTGGCGCATCTCCAAACCACATACCTGTACTGCAGTCTGAAGGAGATCTATGTCCGTCAGGATGCATTCATGTCGATCACCCAAACATTCTCTCTATCCTCGTTATTTTGTACCATGCAGCCGAGAAAAACTACGAATTATAAAAACTCTGCTGACGTCACCCAGTAGAAAATTTGTTAAGAGATGACTGTGTTCCCGTCTTGCAATGTATCGAAAAAAATATCAACTGTGTTCTGGCATTGAGCATATGTGGCGATCGTATTACAAATGCAGATGTTGGTGCATTGGAGCAGGTGGACAGTGATCAAAGTCGCTTGCACAGACCGGGGTAAAGTTTCGTGACCTATACAACGCAGTACATTTTCTTTTTCCATCACGACTTTAAGGTCTGTATCAGGTGCTAAACGGACATTTACACGTTTCGACACATTGGCTCCCCCAGAAAGCTGGACATCGCATGGTGTAAACAATGGCTCCCTCACAACACACAGGATGGTTGAAATGGAAATGGAAAATCCGTGTGGCTAGGGCCTGCCGTCGGGTAGACTGTTCGGCTGGTGCAAGTCTTTAGAGTTGACGCCACTTCGGCGACTTGCGTTTCGATGGGAGTGAAATGACGGTGACAAGGACAACACAACACCCAGTCCCTGAGCGGAGAAAATCTCCGACCCAGCCGGGAATCGAATCCGTGCCCTTAGGCATAACATACCGTCGCGCTGACCACTCAAATACCAGGGGCGGACATGGTTGAAATAAAAGACAGAGGTGGTTTTCTTACTACCGAAAATTTGGAAAACGTCGCAACATATGGAAACTGAAAGAGCCTGCAGGATTCAGGATCGTTTCCGAACAGTTGCCCGAAGCTCATGGCCTCTACATTTAATGTCATCTTTCACAGTGATAGGGAAGCAGATGTACCAGATCCGGTTGACGGAGGAGATAGAGAAGATCCAAAGAAGAGCGGCGCGTTTTGTCACAGGGTTATTTGGTAACCGTGATAGCGTTACGGAGATGTTTAACAAACTCAAGTGGCAGACTCTGCAAGAGAGGCGCTCTGCATCGCGGTGTAGCTTGCTCGTCAGGTTTCGAGAGGGTGCGTTTCTGGATGAGGTATCGAATATATTACTTCCCCGTACTTATACCTCCCGAGGAGATCACGAACGTAAAATTAGAGAGATTAGAGCACGCACGGAGGCTTTCAGACAGTCGTTCTTCCCGCGAACCATACGCGACTGGAACAGGAAAGGGAGGTAATGACAGTGGCACTTAAAGTGCCCTCCGCCACACACCGTTGGGTGGCTTGCGGTGTATTAATGTAGATGTAGATGTAGATGTAGATGTCTAGGTGCTTTGTTTTGAAGAGACTCTTTATATTGCAGCCATGTACATTGTAACCTCCCAACAGTTAAAAATAATTATGTATAGCATTCACATTTAGTATAACCTACCAACAGATAAATTCCGTAACCTACCAATAATAAAATGTGACTAATCTCTCAATAAAAGTGTGGCTCACTTATTGCCTTTCAATAATTGACTGTGAATTTAAACTGGTAAATTTTGGACGTCAGCAGTGCTGCGTCATGGCCCTGAAAGATCATTCTGAATAAATTGAAAATTCTTACCTCAATAAGGTCGCCGGATAACGCGTATATATCTGCTCCTATAAGAAATTTTCCTGGCACAGCCCAGTGCAATGCTGGCCGCTAGATTTGTCATATATAAAAGGAAACGACTGATTTTTCTTTACGGAAATCGGGATGACTATGGATTGCAGAAATTAGTAAATTCTTTAAATTCAAATGAATGATTGTCAGAAAAGTTAATTTTATAAAAAAGATTATTATTAAAAGATTTTTAAAACATTTACATGGGACTTGATATAACAATAGTACAAATTTTGTTGTAATAAACTACATATGTGAACTACATATGCGCGCGGCTATTTTTACCTTATACTACATCGCTCAGGCACCGCCATCGCTTCCCACGACCAGCCTCGCCAACTCGATACACATGACTGCTAGCTACTACTTACTTCTACTACCACTGCTCTTACTGCAGCCAACATTGGTCTCTGGTCTGAGATTCTCTTATAGCTTTCATCTCGCAGGCAGCGCGTGAGCAATCCATCGAAATTACATCTGCTCGAGTGCGCTGGCAATAAATTCCTTAGTCATGGACCTCTTACAACATGGCCACTGTTACGCTGCTGGCCATTCCTGGAACGTGCTGTTCCCACCACAACAGGGACGCAAACACAAACACAGACATACAGAAAAGAGAGCAAATGCACTACAACTGTAGAATATGTGGTTGCAGTTGACGTGCTGCATTCAAGTACAGTGCTATATTATACCGTCCGATCAGAAAAACAGTGCGTTTGCGTTTGGTGTTGATAACTGCACTGCATTTACAAGTACCGAACGCGATGTGATGTCATGATCGAATGGGTAGAAGTGACGTAAAATCGATAAAATTATAAAATTTGACGGAAAGTGCGCATAAATTGAGAGGAAATGACAAAAATGCGGGGAAATTGAAAGGGACTGAGGGAGTACTTGCATGTCTATTCGGTGCAGGAAAACTCTCGTACATGGGAACGAGTATCCGACAGCAAGAGGAATAGGAGAGAAAGTTGACATGGAAGCACTGGAAACTAGGGAAACATTTTTCCGAGACAGCAATGTGACTGCTAGAATAGAATGTTTAACGTGGATGACCACCAAATGTAGAGTAATAAATGTATATACGTCGGATCATATGCCCAGGTGTGACACCAAAGTTATCGGCAATTGTCTTATACAGTTTCGTAAGGTGTCCTCAGCTAAGGAGTGTTGTATTACCAGCTGGGGTGACTGCAGTATACAACTACAGAACGGATCGCGTGTTTAACTCTGTGCAGGAATGTTTAGGTGTTTTAAACCCTAACAGCCAGTATTTACAATGAGCTTCTATTCACTCTCCACCAACGATGTGGCGTCAGCTAACAAATTAGCTTGCAGAACAGTTCAAATGGTTCTGGTCACTATGGGACTTAACATCTGAGGTCATCAGTCCCCTAGAACTTAGAACTACTTAAACCAAACTAACGTAAGGACATCACACACATCCATGCCCGAGGCGGGATTCGAACCTGCGACCGTAGCGGTCGCGCGGTTCCAGACTGAAGCGCCTAGAACCGCTCGGCCACACCGGTCGGCTTGATTGTTTGAGAAGGGTTGTAACGAGGTATGATTTAACGGCAGACTGATGATGCATTCTAGAGAGAGGGAGATGTTGATGCAGGTAATTTATCATGCATTTAACCAATTTTTCTGTTATTCTCTCGGGGTGTATTAGTTGTGTGGTATAGCCTGCACTAGACTCGTAAACAACAACGTGTTCTGTGTGTGACTTACAGCACGGTCTGCCTGCAATCGTTAATAGGAATCCTCTGCGACCACAGTCAACAGAGAGCTTTCAACTCATATGTGATGAAAAATAACCATGAATGGAAAACTACTTCAGCTGCCTCCTCTAGACGAACGAAGATCTATCCGAAGTACTCCATTTCTCCGCCTCATCTTGTCATAAGTCGTGGCCGGCCGCGGTGGTCTAGCGGTTCTGGCGCTGCAGTCCGGAACCGCGAGATTGCTACGGTCGCAGGTTCGAATCCTGCCTCGGGCATGGGTGTGTGTGATGTCCTTAGGTTAGTTAGGTTTAAGTAGTTCTAAGTTCTAGGGGACTTATGACCTAAGATGTTGAGTCCCATAGTGCTCAGAGCCATTTGAGCCATTTTTTTCATAAGTCGTGAGTTTCATAACTGAAGTGATTCTCTGTTAGTGACAGATGTTTGTGAGGTACTGCTAACCCTATGTATACACTTGCTTGGCAGTTGTGTTGAAAGGGTCCTGTAGCCACCTTTCATTAGTCCGGTAGCCCATTTTCACTAGTATTTCTCTTTCCTTCCTTGTTTCTCTTTTCCCATAATTATCATAGTGGTGTGATTGAATGAATGTGGTTGTGTGTCACGTTGCTAGACGGTGGCGTAGTCTGCTGCAGAAAGTCTGCGATAGTCGTACAGATTCGGCAGCAGTGGTACAGAATAGCCAACTCTCGTAGTGGTCAAGTCGGCAAAGAGGTTTTCGCTACTTGTGAGAAATCCACCTGCGTTAGGTTGGTGGCGGAAATGGCATCTTTGGGTTTTCCGGGCCACGCGGAGCGTGGAGGAGGCTGGAGAAGAAGCGGGAGGCAGTCTGCCGCCGGTACGGGAAGCGTCCACAGCTGTGCTCCAGTCGAAGAAGGGTGAGTTCGACTGACCGCGTGGCGCGCTGTTACTTGGCGAGGGGAGAGCTGTTAGCTTTTGGTCTCGCTTTTCAACTCTGAAAGATTGCTTTGCCTTGTCGCAGCAAGGAATGCAAAACTTTGGCAGATGTCTCACTTAGTAAATTTCTATAGCAGACTTGGATCCACCGGAAGAGCGCCACACAAAGGTGTCGATAAGAAGTGAGCACTCGCTTCTGTATGAATGTCTGTTTGCCTTCAGCTGTGCCTGTATAAGCTTTCACCTTTCTATAGCTTTGCCTTCTCGTAAATTTTCCTTGCTTTATGTGTCTTTCGTCCGTGTGGAGCCGACCACGTGGTTGAACATTAAAGTTTTGTTGGGCTACCGTCATTACTAACTGTCCGGTCTCATGTTTCTTTTAAAGAACGTTAACCGCTCATGATTGTGTGATGTGATATTGTTGCAACTTGGACACGATACCTACGAAGTGCGTCCCCACAAACCACGTGGGCACGCGGGTGTACTGCGAAACGTGTACCGCTTTACGAGTTATTGCGATCAGGCAACAGCAGTGGTATGAATGATTCACACCAGTGATTTTAGGTGTAGATTATAACGGTGAATGTATCGATGCTTTTCTTTAATGTCTTAGGAATAAATGATTTTATCCACAATTTTCTCTTGTGTTCCGCGTTTACGTTTTTGCACCTAAGCCACTCACCTCGTAGCTTTCCCGTTAGCACATCCAACGCGTTTCCTTACGCACAGGTCCAGTGATTAGTTTCCTCTTTTATTTTAAAACAAGTGTTTTAGATTAAGTCTTATTTTCAGGTGTGTTGCTGGGAGCTGATCTTATGCAGTGTTCATGCATGTTCTATTTTATTTTAAATGTTTGATTGTCGTGAACAGTGCACGGGCAATACTGTTAATTACATCGTATCCGCTATGAGCGACATCACAACGTATGCATTTTTGTGAGTTTTTGATCTGTGATCAAATTTATTTATTTTCCGACTCGATCAAACCTTCGATTAGTTGTATGGTTAGAGTCGGTGGCGACCCTAATCTTCTCACGTTAACTTCCCAAGCAATAAGTATTTACATTCCTAATAATAACGTAATAACCCGTAGAAACAGGTTAGTTACAGTGTTTACCGAGTTAGTGCAGCGTGGCGTGGAATTTCGCGGGTCAGACTGCGCTGCTACGCGTTTGTCTCTTTCCTTGTAAGAACTATTTTCTGTTGCTAAGGATCATTTTATAGGACTGGCGCGAGCATGGTAAAATTTCTGAACCGCAATCGGATGCGAACAGTGGGCACAGTCAAGTCCGAAAAGCTGTATTGTGCATGTGTCACAAAGAATGTGTGTGTTTCTTTGGTGCAGAATGAAGTTGTAAGTAGGCGCTGTTTATGTTTTCTTATTGGCAACGTTACGTAGCGCTCTGTATGAAAATCACTGGCTGTGCTGTGTGCAGTCTGTGGCTAGTTGGCATTGTTGTCTGCCATTGTAGTGTTGGGCAGCGGCAGCTGGATGTGAACAGCGCGTAGCATTGCGCAGTTGGAGGTGAGCCGCCAGCAGTGGTGGATGTGGGGAGAGAAATGGCGGAGTTTTGAAATTTGTAAAAATGGATGTCATGAGCTGCTGTATATACACTCCTGGAAATTGAAATAAGAACACCGTGAATTCATTGTCCCAGGAAGGGGAAACTTTATTGACACATTCCTGGGGTCAGATACATCACATGATCACACTGACAGAACCACAGGCACATAGACACAGGCAACAGAGCATGCACAATGTCGGCACTAGTACAGTGTATATCCACCTTTCGCAGCAATGCAGGCTGCTATTCTCCCATGGAGACGATCGTAGAGATGCTGGATGTAGTCCTGTGGAACGGCTTGCCATGCCATTTCCACCTGGCGCCTTAGTTGGACCAGCGTTCGTGCTGGACGTGCAGACCGCGTGAGACGACGCTTCATCCAGTCCCAAACATGCTCAATGGGGGACAGATCCGAAGATCTTGCTGGCCAGGGTAGTTGACTTACACCTTCTAGAGCACGTTGGGTGGCACGGGATACATGCGGACGCGCATTGTCCTGTTGGAACAGCAAGTTCCCTTGCCGGTCTAGGAATGGTAGAACGATGGGTTCGATGACGGTTTGGATGTACCGTGCACTATTCAGTGTCCCCTCGACGATCACCAGTGGTGTACGGCCAGTGTAGGAGATCGCTCCCCACACCATGATGCCGCGTGTTGGCCCTGTGTGCCTCGGTCGTATGCAGTCCTGATTGTGGCGCTCACCTGCACGGCGCCAAACACGCATACGACCATCATTGGCACCAAGGCAGAAGCGACTCTCATCGCTGAAGACGACACGTCTCCATTCGTCCCTTCATTCACGCCTGTCGTGACACCACTGGAGGCGGGCTGCACGATGTTGGGGCGTGAGCGGAAGACGGCTTAACGGTGTGCGGGACCGTAGCCCAGCTTCATGGAGACGGTTGCGAATGGTCCTCGCCGATACCCCAGGAGCAACAGTGTCCCTAATTTGCTGGGAAGTGGCGGTGCGGTCCCCTACGGCACTGCGTAGGATCCTACGGTCTTGGCGTGCATCCGTGCGTCGCTGCGGTCCGGTCCCAGGTCGACGGGCACGTGCACCTTCCGCCGACCACTGGCGACAACATCGATGTACTGTGGAGACCTCACGCCCCACGTGTTGAGCAATTCGGCGGTACGTCCACCCGGCCTCCCGCATGCCCACTATACGCCCTCGCTCAAAGTCCGTCAACTGCACATGCGGTTCACGTCCACGCTGTCGCGGCATGCTACCAGTGTTAAAGACTGCGATGGAGCTCCGTATGCCACGGCAAACTGGCTGACACTGACGGCGGCGGCGCACAAATGCTGCGCAGCTAGCGCCATTCGACGGCCAACACCGCGGTTCCTGGTGTGTCCGCTGTGCCGTGCGTGTGATCATTGCTTGTACAGCCCTCTCGCAGTGTCCGGAGCAAGTATGGTGGGTCTGACACACCGGTGTCAATGTGTTCTTTTTTCCATTTCCAGGAGTGTATTATGACTTTTGATGACTATTAAGGTAAATACATTGTTTGTTCTCTATTAAAATCTTTCATTTGCTAACTATGGCTATCTGTAGTTAGTGCCTTCAGTAGTTTGAATCTTTTATTTAGCTGGCAGTAGTGGCGCTCGCCGTATTGCAGTAGTTCGAGTAACGAAGATTTGTGAAAGGTATAGGTTTATGTTAGTCAGGGCCATTCTTTTGTAGGGATTTTTGAAAGATTGCGTTGCGCTAAAAATATTGTGTGTCAGTTTAAGCACAGTCGTGTACAATTGTTCTAAGGGGACGTTTCAAAGTTTGTGACTGTGGTGAGTGGGAGAGAAAACTTGCAGGGTGGATGTATATCTGATGCTGGAGATTCATGTCCCTCATTAGAGTATTAAGAGCGTTACACTCCTCGTGACTAATAATTATATCAGAAACCACACTGCTTTAACAATATAGCACATTTAGGTGCAGAACCATGTAGCCTTAGGAATGCATGTTTTTGTGTTCTATCATCATTTCTCTCTTGCCGGTAGACATGAAGTCTAGAACAATGCCTTAGAATTGATAGCACAATTGATTTACGTAGAAAATGGCTCTGAGCACTATGGGACTCAACATCTTAGGTCATAAGTCCCATAGAACTTAGAACTACTTAAACCTAACTAACCTAAGGACATCACACACACCCATGCCTGAGGCAGGATTCGAACCCGCGACCGTAGCAGTCCCGCGGTTCCGGACTGCAGCGCCAGAACCGCTAGACCACCACGGCCGGCATTTACGTCGAATGAATGAAATGTGTCCGTGTGGAGCTCCATCCGAGCCGCACTTCGGCGCTTGTTGCGACGCCTCTGCGATGGAGGTCACCAGCGTTGTGGTTGCGACGTTTTCCTCTGGGTGGTCGAGGAAGACATCCACAGGAAGGGAGCGCCTGGGCTGGGGAGCCGCTCTGCGGCGAATCGTCCAGTCGGTTGTCACGTTCTGTCACCGCTATGAATCACCAAGGAAGGATTCCGCCAGTTGACATTTCACGTAATCTCATCCCGAGACGTCATTAGCGTATAGATTAAGCGGCGACTGATGATAACGACGGTTCCACACTCGCTCACGTTAATTATTGTGCAACTCTAGTGTGGCACTTGACCAATTCCAGACCTGTTGCGTGGCCCCACAGCTCTCAGCCTCACTTCCTGTTGTTGTGACCAGACGAAAGCCTTCCGTTCGGGTGTAAAAGTGAGTTCTTTGACTGCCTTGGGAGAAGGCTCATCAGACTAGAAGACACGAAATATTATCTGCATTAAAAACAAAAAAAAATTTGGAGTAGGTATTAAAAGCCACGGAGAAGAAATAAAAACTTTAAGGTTGGCCGATGACATTGTAATTCTGTCAGAGACAGCAAAGGACTTGGAAGAGCAGTTGAACGGAATGGATAGTGTCTTGAAAGGAGGATGTAAGGTGAGCATCAACAAAAGCAAAACGAGGATAATGGAATGTAGTCGAATTAAGTCGGGTGATGCTGACGGAATTAGATTAGGGAATGAGACACTTAAAGTAGTAAAGGAGTTTTGCTATTTGGGGAGCAAAATAACTGATGATGGTCGAAGTAGAGAGGATATAAAATGTAGACTGGCAAAGGCAAGGAAAGCGTTTCTGAAGAAGAGAAATTTGTTAACACTGAGTATAGAATTAAGTGCCAGGAAGTCGTTTCTGAAAGTATTTGTATGGAGCGTAGCCATGTATGGAAGTGAAACATGGACGATAACTAGTTTGGACAAGAAGAGAATACAAGCTTTCGAAATGTGGTGCTACAGAAGAATGCTGAAGATTAGATGGGTAGACTACATAACTAATGAGGAGGTATTGAATAGGATTGGGGAGAAGAGAAGTTTGTGGCACAACCTGAGTAGAAGAAGGGACCGGTTGGTAGGTCATGTTCTGAGGCATTGAGGGATCACCAATTTAGTATTGGAGGGCAGCGTGGAGGGTAAAAATCGTAGAGGGAGACCAAGAGATGAATACACTAAACAGATTCAGGATGTAGGTTGCTGTAGGTACTGGGAGATGAAGAAGCTTGCAGAGGATAGAGTAGCATGGAAATATAACACAAGTGCACCCTTAAGTATTGGCCCATTAAAGTGTTGTAAATTGCAGTGTATATATCCAAAACAACTTTTGAAATGGTGGGATGTGCTATCCTGTGGCTAAAAGCGAGACTCTTAAAACATTCCCCAGTCGCCAGGAAACGTAATGTAACAACCAGCGCCAGCCGGAGTGGCCGAGCGGTTAAAGGCGCTACAGTCTGGAACCGCACGACCGCTACGGTCGCAGGTTCGAATCCTGCCTCGGGCATGGATGTGTGTGATATCCTTAGGTTAGTTAGGTTTAAGTAGTTCTAAGTTCTAGGGGACTTATGACCACAGCAGTTGAGTCCCATAGTGCTCAGAGCCATTTGAACCATTTTTGAACAACCAGCCTGTGCAACGTAACAGGGCATTTCCCGGTATCTTATTCGTGATCCAGGCTGGTATGATCACAAAACGTATAAAAATGATTTAATTCTTACTTTCGAGAGTGTGAGATAGCCTCCATCGTGACGGCGTCACATTTGTTAATTCCATCGTACACAGCAGCTTCTCGAAACAGGCCATGTCCGTCCTCACGAATTTTCGAAATTTTTGCTAATCTTCAGGCCTCAGTTCTTTCATAAGCTGTGAATACAATCCCCCGCCTTTGTCCCTTCTTTTCAGCCAGGGCCGAACTCAAACAACGTCTGGCTTTTCGTTTCCATCGTTGTTCTGCAATAATCCGAAGATTTACCGTCACTGCCGGGGCAGTACCTCCAAAAACAAATGGGTCCACAATGTGCAAACTGCTGTATACATGTAAATTTATGTACACTTATACCTGTGTAACTGAGAGTCGTAATATAATACTAACTGCTGAAGGTGTAATTCAGGACAGTAGGAATAAGAGAATAACAATTACTTAATAATGATAAAGAAACAATTTCTTATTAAATAGGAACCCCGAGCTCACATAAATAATTTGAACGAATGCCGTTCCAATATGTCACACGGTCGCCCCTGCGTTTCAGGCGGAAGGACGAACGACTTTACAGGCGATCAGACAGTCCTATTTGCACCTGCCAGGGTAGCCGAGAGCGCTAATGTGCTGCTTCCTGGACTCGGGTACGTGGCCAGCCTGGATGTGGTTTTTAGGCGGTTTTCCACATCCCGCTGGGTGAATACTGGGCTGGTGCCCACGTTCCGCCTCAGATACACGACCCGCAGACATTGCAAAACACGTTTGCACTATTCCACTGAATACACTGGACGCAGACAGCTGGGATACACTGATTCCGTCCCAGGGGGTACGGGATGGCGACAGGAAGGACATCCTGCCACCCTTTAAAATTAACATAGCACATCCGTTTAATCATAACATCAGACCCCGCAAGTTGGGATTAATGCTTGGAAAGAGAGAGACAGTCCTATTTATTTGCGTTCCGCGCGTTATTACCGCCTACTGTGCATGTGCGCCGAGTATATCACGGGTGGACGGTGTAGTAGGCGTAAAGGCGTAGCCAGACAGAATCCGGCCAGCCGCTGAGGCGGACGGCGCAGCGGCGGGCCGGGCCAGTCGGCGGCCAGGGACGCCACACAGGCGACGGCTGGTTGGCCGGCCGCAGCGACTCTTGATGTGTCTGCTGTTACATCGTGGAAAGGGCCGAACCCCATTATTAAGCTTAAAGTGCAGAAATGAGTAGCTCGCACTAGCGATACGAAATGGCACCAAGAAGGGGAGATGTTGGGTGCACGACATTAATAGCAAGAGAGAAAGCTTAGGAGTATACCATCGGCTGTGTATTGATCTAGAGTCTGACGAAGATAGGTTCTTCAAATATTTTCGTATGTCGCGAGAATGTTTCCGGTTTAAGGCGCTGCAGTCATGGACTGTGCGGCTGGTACCGGCGGAGGTTCGAGTCCCCCCTCTGGTATGGGTGAGTGTGTGTCCTTAGGATAATTTAGGTTAAGTAGTGTGTAAGCTTAGGGACTGACATTAGCAGTTAAGTCCCATAAGATTTCACACATCTGAACATTTTTGACAATGTTTCGAGGAACTCCATCGCCTGATAAAAAGGTAGCACCGAGAAGTGCCCAACGAACTGGAGAAAGCCAACTGATACAAGGCACAGACTAGGTTTGAGGTAAGTTTTACCATTTATGGCCTCTTTGTGCTTCAAACAGAAGTCGTATAATTTATTCCACTTCAGTTTTGCTGTATCATATGAAAAGTTTGGCGGAGAAAGTGCTATCCCACAACTTAGTTACGAGTGGAATGATAAATTTATCTGCAGTGTTTACGAATACAGCAAACGATAGTAACATCTAGTATCCGTATATCCCGCTAGAGAGAACTTTCTACTTCATAGATTGTTTTGTTTCATTGTATTCATAACATTGTCATTGAATTTAAACAAACATATCTTTGGTCGTTAACTTATCTATTCGTTCTATCGGCATAATTTATTTTAATCTTTTCCAGATACTTGACTACAGGCGACAGTCACCAGATCATAGGTTTTTCTTTTCGGTTAGGACGTTCAACAGTCTCAGAAATTGTGGAACAAGTGTGCCAGGCAATATGGACTGTTCTACAACGCAAGTATTTACCTACTCCTACAACAGAGATGTGGAAGAAATCTGAAGAAGGATTTCTAGAACTTTGGGGGTTTCCGAACTGCCTTGGAAGCATAGACGGAAAAGATTGTTAAAATGCCCGAAGGATAGTGGATCCCAGTTCTTCTGTTACAAACAATTCTTTTCGCTGCTTCTCCTGGGATCGTTGATCCATACTACGAGTTTACAATAGTTGATATTGGAAATTATGGACGTCACAGTGACAACACTATTTCTGAGAATTCAGCTTTCTATCAAGAGTAGATGGAGAGCAAAAGTATTCTACCTCCAAATCAGGAGCGCGTGTATCATACAAAAAGTTGTATTGTCTCTCCTCCTCTGTAAGTATTTCTGTGTCCATGATGCATGCACTACGAGCTGAAAGACAAAAACCGCCTCACGCTGCTGCTTCCAGTGTGACCGCAGAGCAGTTGAGTGCGCCAACAGAGGCAAGCAGCCGCTCCGGCTGGCGGCGAATCTCTAATCTGTGACAACCCGGCTGCGGCCGGTGCGTCAAAGCCGCACTCTGTGTGACGGCCGCCGTACAATAACGAGCGATTCAACAATGCGGCCTGCCGGCTGCGGTTCAAGGCCACAGGCCGGACGGCCAGGCCGCGTTCTGCCTGGCCAGGCCTTAAAGCGAACCAGCCTGTAGTCAGAGGCAGCCGGCAAAACCCGTCAGACAGAGCGACTCCCCGGTACAGGCGCGTCCGTCCTGCGGATGCAACTCTTAGTCACTATCTTAAGCACAAAAAACAACGAAAAAATATTACGAACTTTGAGTTAATAATGCCAGAAGCTCTATCTTCTCCTAGCTGTGGCGAACATATTATGTGGCATACATACACTCCTGGAAATGGAAAAAAGAACACATTGACACCGGTGTGTCAGACCCACCATACTTGCTCCGGACACTGCGAGAGGGCTGTACAAGCAATGATCACACGCAAGGCACAGCGGACACACCAGGAACCGCGGTGTTGGCCGTCGCCGCCGTCAGTGTCAGCCAGTTTGCCGTGGCATACGGAGCTCCATCGCAGTCTTTAACACTGGTAGCATGCCGCGACAGCGTGGACGTGAACCGTATGTGCAGTTGACGGACTTTGAGCGAGGGCGTATAGTGGGCATGCGGGAGGCCGGGTGGACGTACCGCCGAATTGCTCAACACGTGGGGCGTGAGGTCTCCACAGTACATCGATGTTGTCGCCAGTGGTCGGCGGAAGGTACACGTGCCCGTCGACCTGGGACCGGACCGCAGCGACGCACGGATGCACGCCAAGACCGTAGGATCCTACGCAGTGCCGTAGGGGACCGCACCGCCACTTCCCAGCAAATTAGGGACACTGTTGCTTCTGGGGTATCGGCGAGGACCATTCGCAACCGTCTCCATGAAGCTGGGCTACGGTCCCGCACACCGTTAGGCCGTCTTCCGCTCACGCCCCAACATCGTGCAGCCCGCCTCCAGTGGTGTCGCGACAGGCGTGAATGGAGGGACGAATGGAGACGTGTCGTCTTCAGCGATGAGAGTCGCTTCTGCCTTGGTGCCAATGATGGTCGTATGCGTGTTTGGCGCCGTGCAGGTGAGCGCCACAATCAGGACTGCATACGACCGAGGCACACAGGGCCAACACCCGGCATCATGGTGTGGGGAGCGATCTCCTACACTGGCCGTACACCACTGGTGATCGTCGAGGGGACACTGAATAGTGCACGGTACATCCAAACCGTCATCGAACCCATCGTTCTACCATTCCTACACCGGCAAGGGAACTTGCTGTTCCAACAGGACAATGCACGTCCGCATGTATCCCGTGCCACCCAACGTGCTCTAGAAGGTGTAAGTCAACTACCCTGGCCAGCAATATCTCCGGATCTGTCCCCCATTGAGCATGTTTGGGACTGGATGAAGCGTCGTCTCACGCGGTCTGCACGTCCAGCACGAACGCTGGTCCAACTGAGGCGCCAGGTGGAAATGGCATGGCAAGCCGTTCCACAGGACTACATCCAGCATCTGTACGATCGTCTCCATGGGAGAATAGTAGCCTGCATTGCTGCGAAAGGTGGATATACACTGTACTAGTGCCGACATTGTGCATGCTCTGTTGCCTGTGTCTATGT
Source organism: Schistocerca cancellata (assembly GCF_023864275.1). NCBI lineage: Eukaryota > Metazoa > Arthropoda > Insecta > Orthoptera > Acrididae > Schistocerca > Schistocerca cancellata. The sequence goes on along the minus strand of NC_064637.1, from coordinate 63,205,645 downwards.
GCCTGTGGTTCTGTCAGTGTGATCATGTGATGTATCTGACCCCTTCCTGGGACAATGAATTCACGGTGTTCTTATTTCAATTTCCAGGAGTGTATTTATACTTTACAGTTGCAGTTCACGATCAAAGCGTGACTCGACGCACGGATTAACAATCTGCTCTCTCGAGGTGCAGTGTTCGACATTTAGTGAAGCACAACTTCAACAGTAACTGTTGAATTCCACAACTCACTTGCCACTGTAAGAGCCATCCAGCTGCAGTTTGAAACCTCGGCAGGTCAGGCTGTCCGGCGTAATGTGCTCCCTTTCGGGAAGCATTGTAACTGTGAGTGCGGAAGCGGACTTCCCAGGTCCTTTGTGCACTCAGGTAAGCTATTGTAAGCGGCGAGCAGGTAGCCCAGGGTCTAGTGGCTAGCGTTGCTGCCTCTGGATCACGGGGTCCTGGGTTCGATTGCCAGCCGATTTGGGGATTTTCTCTACGCAGGGACTGGGTGTTTGTGTTGTCCTCATCATTTCATCATCCTCATCATCATTTGTAACAGTGGCTACTTTGGATTGGGTAAAAGATTGGACTGTGTAAAAATTGGACTTAGTACAGGTGCTGATGGCTGTGCAGTTGAGGGCCCCACAAACCAAACATCATCATGCCCTCCTGGTTAGCCAAGTGGTCTAAAGCACAGCTCTCCGGAGTGGGAGGGAGCGCCTGGTCCCCGGCACGAATCTGCCCGATGGTCTCGTGTCGATGTCCGGTGACCCGCCCAGCCTGTGGATGGTTTTTAGGCGGTTTTCCATCTGCTTCGGTGAATGCTGGTTCCCCTTATTCCGCCTCACCTACACTGTCGGCAGTTGCTGCGCAAACAAATTCTCTACATATGCATGCACCACCATTACTCTATCACGCACACATAGGGGTTACACTCGTCTGGTGTGACGTTCCCTGGGGGGTCCACCGGGGGTCAAACTGCACAATAACCCTGAAAGAGTGGTTCGGTGTGGGGTGGCGGAGGGGTGAAGTGGACTGCGATAGTCGTCGTGGGGTTGTGGACCACTGCGGCTGCAGCGGGGACGGAGCCTCTCCGTCGTTTCTAGGTTCCCGGTTATAATACAATACAAACATCATCATCATCATCGTCATCAGGTGGCCTGGAGACTGTACAGCGAGCAGACAGACGTGTGCCTCGTCCAGCCGAGGGCCGCAGCTTGTGCAAGCGTTAGATATCACTGAATACAAGGTGTATACGCCCCGGGGAAAAACCCGGGAATTTCTTCATCCGGGAGAAAACTGGGAAAAACCAGGGAATTTTTAAGAATTCCAGGAATTTCTTATTGTTTCATTTTTCAGTTAAATTATTGTAATTTTGACTGGTAAGAACTGACACCCTAACAACGAACATTACTGTTCCTTCTCCCGCTTCTGGCTACTTAAAAATGTGGCTGTAAGCTATATCGGTAATCGCAACGGGCACTCATGTGCTACCAGGAAAAAATTTTCTGGCGCTCCTTAGCTGCCAGATCCGCGCATGGGCAGAGCAGTCTGAGTTTACAGGGCAGATGGTAGTCTTCGTGTGACCCGTGGTAACGTTTGCTGATTTTGCCGTTTCCTCTTCGCTTACAGCTCTAATGTCAAATGTACACAAAACGGATCGAGTGAATTATATTCACATGATTACGGAAGGCTAAAATGTGTTATTAGTTTCAGTTCTGTTATTTCTACATTTTTGGCAGTCAGCTTTAATCGCCTTGCAGAACAATGAAGCTATTTTTTTGGCTTGTTAAAGAAATTTGGCTTTTTTAATCTTTTCTTTAAAGTTTTTAATTTCTTAATGTTTTAATTTTTAATTTTTTAATTTCTTAATCTTGTATTGAAACAACGTACTTCAATCCATGGCTAGTTTCAACTGTTTCCTCGATTTCAATAGTACATTTTCATCTTCTGGCACATAATACAGTACCGGTATTCCAAGAAAATTTGGATCACTAAAACCAAACTGAAAAACTATCAGTTTGGAGCCTACTTTATTGTGTATCTGGACATATGAAAGTGCACTTTAAAGCAAATTATGCATTTTACTATGGTTTACGAAATTCCGATGTTCTCACAGCATCCTCTGATATCCTGTTTCTTTTATGATGTAGTGTAAGATCTCTGAATGCTTTATACGTACGAACATACAGGCTTCCTACGTCATCGTAGCTGCGCACGCGCTGTAACGCCTGTTTTCAGGCGCTCTCTAGCAACTCCTGAAACGAACATATTTCTGACAGGTAGCAGGACAATACTGCGAACGGTGGTTTCAAAAGCGTACTTCCAAAGTAAATTTCCTTTTACGCAAGATGAATTATGTTGCGTGTGAGAATATGCGATGAATTTCTTAAATCACAGAGCGTCTGATAGTCATTTAAAACTTAACACTTTGGGGACCAACCACTTAGGAGAATTTTGACCCGAGAAGACCAGACGTTTATGCCATTATTAAAATTTTACTGGGGCATTTGTGTGATGTATCTTGTGTAACATACGCAAAAAAAAGATCAATATTATAAATGAGAGCTTAGTTTTTCTTGTAGGTACACCATGCATATTAATTTAAATCATTAATTTAACAGCGATGTTGCTATTGGCTCTCTACATCACGTGCCTCACGCTCTAATTATCTGCTGTCATCGGCTGGCGAGATCACCTGACATGAGCCATGGCTGGCTTACAAAATCGCATCTGAATCTCTATTTCAACGCTTCGGAAACGAATGTTTTTGGTGGAATTCGTATCTATACCGTCGTAACAAGAAAATATACAGCGTACCTTTTGCTCCATACGTGAGATCTTTCAAAAACTTGCTTTTTTTCTTAAATGCCTGATAGTTCGACGACGATGTTCAAATAGTTCAAATGGCACTAACAAGGGAACCTCCCCATTGCACCCCCCTCAGATTTAGTTATAAGTTAGCTCAGTGGATAGGCCTTGAAACACTGAATACAGATCTATCGAAAAAACAGGAAGAAGTTGTGTGGAACTATGAAAAAAATAAGCAAAATATACAAACTGAGTAGTCCATGTGCAAGACAGGCAACATCAAGAAAAGTACCAGCTCAGAAACGCCGTGGTCCCGTGGTTAGCATGAGTAGCTGTGGAACGAGAGGTCCTGGGTTCAAGTCTTCCCTTGAGTGAAGAGTTTAATTTTTTATTTTCAGACAACTATTATCTGCCACCAGTGTCGTATAAAATGTATCAGTCGTGTCTTCCTGTGGAGGAATCGGTTGACCTATGACCTTGCGATCGAATGTTTTCGGTTCCCATTGGAGAGGCACGTCCTTTCGTCTACTAATCGCACGGTTTTGCGGTGCGGTCGCAAAACACAGACACTAAACTTCTTACAGTGAACAGAGACGTCAATGAACGAACGGACAGATCACAGCTTTGCGAAAATAAAGAAAATAAATTTTTCGCTCGAGGGAAGATTTAAAAAAAAATGGCTCTGAGCAATACGGGACTCAACTGCTGTGGTCATAAGTCCCTTAGAACTACTTAAACCTAACTAACCTAAGGACATCACACACATCCATGCCCGAGGCAGGATTTGAACCTGCGACCGTAGCGGTCGTGCGGTTCCAGACTGTAGCGCCTTTAACCGCTCGGCCACTCCGGCCGGCGAGGGAAGATTTGATCCAAGGAAATCTCATTCCGCAGCTGCTCACGCTAACCACGGGACCACGTTGCTCCTAAGCCAACGCTTACCTTGATGTTGCATATGTCGCACATGGACTACTCAGTTTGTATATTTTGCTTATTTTTTTCATAGTTCCACACAACTTCTTCCTGTTTTCTTGATTGATCTGTGTTCAGTTTTTCAAGGCCTATCCACTGTGCCAACTTATAACTAAATCTGAGGGGGGTGCGATGGGGAGGTTCCCTTGTAAGCACTACGGGACTTAACATCTGAGGTCATCAGTCCCCTAGACTTAGAACTACTTAAACCTAACTAACCTAAGGACATCACACACATCCATGCCCGGCCGGCTCGACGACGATGTATAAAACCTTAAACATTCAAAGGGTTGATAAGTTTTATAGGTGTATAAAACCTTGACCATTCAAAGAGTTGATTAATTTTAGGGCACGAGAGAAGGTATACTGTCACTTAACACGGAAAAAGTGCATCATTTATCCGGAAAAAACACCGGAATTTTTTCTCCTTGTCCGTGTATACACACTACGCAAATTACATTAGCAAAACTACATACAACAAAAAAAGCCTATCTATAGATGCAAAATTAAAACACTATAAAACAGTTACACAACCAGAAATAACGTATGCAGCTGAAACTATCTTCAAAACAACTATTACAGCAGAAATTGACAGAATACTAAAAATAGAAAGACGAATAATTAGGACATGTATAAATAAACAGTATAAAATAAATGGACATTGGAGAATAGCATCAAATGAAACAGTATACAAGAAAATAGAACCAGTCATGAGCACGATAAGGAAGAATCGCATCTCATGCTTTGGACATCTGATGAGAACTCCAGGAAACAGAATCAGTTTAAAAAAAATACAAAAATTGTGGAATAGCAAGAGCGACATTAAATGGATCACAGAAATTGAGGAAGATATAAAAGAACCCCACATTACAGTAAATTACCTAAAAAACAAGACAGAGAAAATCAGAATACTGCAAGACCTGCAAACCAGACTACAAATGAAAATCAATAAAAGGAGTGCAGGAAGAGTGGTCTCAGATGAAGAAAGAAAGAAAATGTCTGAAAGAATGAAGAAATATTGGGCAGATAGAAGAGCAAAACACCTTTCATATAAGAATAGACTCTAATAATTATATTACCTAAATATCATATTAAGTTATTGTTGAGCCAAATTGTATCCCTGTATAACAACTTGTATACAACTTTGTATTTTTGACTAAAGTGGTCCAATGAAGGCCATAAAATTAAATAATAATAATACACCCTGTGAATAGCATCTGTAAAGTAATACCAGATAAAGTGTTTATATATCAATAAGGTTGTCTTCGGTATAACTGTTGTTCAAAAATGGTTCAAATAGCTCTGAGCACTATGGGACTCAACTGCTGTGGTCATTAGTCCCCTAGAACTTAGAACTACTTAAACCTAACTAACCTAAGGACATCACACACACCCATGCCCGAGGCAGGATTCGAACCTGCGACCGTAGTAGCAGCGCGGCTCCGGACTGGAGCGCCTAGAACCGCACGGCCACCGCGGCCGGCTATAACTGTTGTGAGTAGAAACAAGGGGTGGACAGTGAGTCCTCTCACATTACACGCTCAAAACGTAAATGTACTAATGGAGCACCAGAGGCCTGCAAGTGAACTACATAGAGAAACTTTGACAACTCGTCAGTCCTACACTATGACGTCGACTCATTCAGATGATGTCACAAACCGCACTGCCCTGCTGCACGCTCCACACTATATTGACCTCAGTGTGAGTGGCCCGCTACGCTGAGAGGGGGGCGTGGCCTTCCAGAGCGCCTGCCATTGGTTGTCGCGGACTGCAGCGGGCGCCCGCCTAAGTGTCTGCAGTATCGATCCCCATGGCCACAATCTCTGCACAGTGTCACACTTGTAATCGCTCTGCAGTCTACACGAAGAGTTTCGAGGAAGCCATTTTGCAGTCATCATCGTACAAGTTTCCACCTTATTTGACAAGGGTGAAATTAATAAACAGGAAGCGGACGTGTTTCAGATCTACAGGGCAGCCCGGTACCAAGGTGTACTAATTACAGGATGAAATGAGAAAATATAAAAATGTGGTAAACGAAGCAGGCAAAAAGGAATACAAATGAATCAAAAATGAGATCGATGGGAAATGCAAAATGGCTAAGGGGGGATGGCTAGAGGACAAATGTAAGGATATAGAGGCATGTATCACAAGGGGTTAGTCAGATACTGCCTACAGGAAAATTAAAGAGACCTTTGGACAAAAGAGAACCACCTGTACGACTATCAAGCGCTCAGATGGAAAACCAGTCCTAAGCAAAAGAAGGGAAACCATGAAGGTGGAAGGAGTGTATAGAGGGTCTGTACAAGAGAGATGTACTTAACGGCGATATTATGGAAATGAAAGAGGAATTTGACAGAACACTGAAAGACCTGTCGAAACAAGGCCTCGGGAGTAGACAACATTCCATTAGAACTACTGACAGCCTTGGGAGAGCCAGTCCTGACAAAACTCTACCATCTGGTGAGCAAGATGTGTGAGACAGGCTAAATACCCTCAGACTTCAAGAAGAATGTAATAGTTCCGTCCCAAAGAAAGCAGGTGCTGACAGGTGTGAAAATTACCGAAGTATCATTTTAATAAGTCACGGTTGCAAAATACAAACGAGAATTCTTTAGAAACGAAAAGAAAAACTGGTAGAAGCTAACCTCGGATATCAGTTTGGATTCCATAGAAATGTTGGAACACAACAGACACACTGACCCTACGTCTTATCTTAGGTTAACGAAAGGAATACCAACGTGTATAGCTTTCAACAGTGTTGACTGGAATGCTCTCTTTCAAATTCCAAATGCGGCACGGATGAAATACAGGGAGCGAAAGGCTATTTACAATTTGTGCAGAAACCAGATGGCAGTTACAAGAGCCGACAGCCACGAAAGGAAAACAGTGGTTGAAAAGGGAGTGAGACGGGGTTGTAGCCTATCTCCGATGTCATTCAATCTGTATGTTGAGCAAGCAGTAAAGGAAATAAAAGACAAATTTGGAGTAGGGATTAAAATCCATGGAGAAGAAATAAAAACCTTGACGTTTGGAAAAACTTGTGGTGAGGTCTTATGGGACCGAACTGATGAGCTCATCAGTCCCTAAGCGTCCACATTACTTAATCTAACTTAAACTAACTAACGCTGAGGATAAGTCCGAAAGAACAGACACCATATAAGTATATAGTTCTGGGAACACCGGCCATGACCTTCTTCTTCTGTGCGGATGCACACATATCCCCCGAACACAAACGGAACATGGAAAGAATGTCTTCCACGAGTAATGAGTGTGTTGGGGCGGGACACTACGAGTGTAGTGTGTGGACATACAAGGTGAGAATGTGGGACTCACGGGAGACGTGCGCGAGATAGTCCCTGCAGTCGCACTATCATCTGTGCCCTCGGTGGCTCAGATGAATAGAGCGTCTGCCAAATAGGCAGGAGATCCCGGGTTCGAGTCCCGGACGGGGCACACATTTTCACCTGTCCCCGTTGATATATATCAACGCCCGTTAGCAGCTGAAGGTATTAATATAATTCTAATTACATTGTAATTCTGCCAGAGACAGTAAATGACCTGGATGAGCATCTGAACGGAATGCACAGTGTCTTGAAAGGAGAACATAAGATGAACATGAACAAAAGCAAAACGACTATAATGGAGTGTAGTGGAATTAAATCAGGAGATGCTGAGAGAATTAGATTAGGAAATAAGACACTTAAAATAGTAAATGAGTTTTGCTGTTTGGGAAGCAAAATAACTGATGAGTGCCGAAGTAGAGAAGAAGCATCTGTATGAATATCAAGTTGGGTTGGGTTGTTTGGGGGAAGAAACCAAACAGCGAGGTTATCGGTCTCATCAGATTAGGGAAGGATGGGGAAGGAAGTCGGCCGTGCCCTTTCAAAGGAACCACCCCAACATTTGCCTGGAGCGATTTAGGGAAATCGCCGAAAACCTAAATCAGGATGGCCGGACGCGGGATTGAACCGTCGTCCTCCCGAATGCGAGTCCAGTGTCGAAGTAGAGAGGATATAAAATGTAGTCTGGCAATGGCGAGGAAAGTGTTTCTGAAGAAGAGAAACTTGTTGACATGAAATATAGATTTAAGTGTCAGGAAGTCTTTTCTGAAAGTATTTGTGAGGAGTGTAGCCATGTATAGTTCAAATGGCTCTGAGCACTATGCGACTTAACTTCTGAGGTCATCAGTCGCCTAGAACTTAGAACTAATTAAACCTAACTAACCTAAGGACATCACAAACATCCATGCCCGAGGCAGGATTCGAACCCGCGACAGGAACGGTCGCTCGGCCATGTATGGAAGTGAAGCATGGACGATAAATAGTTTGGACAAGAAGAGAATTGAAGCTTGGGTAGATCACGTAACTAATGAGGAGGCATTGAACAGAATTGGGGATTAGGGGGATTTGTGGCACAAATTGACTAGAAGAAGGGGTCAGTTGGTAGGACATATTCTGAGTCATCAAGAGATCACCAATTTAGTATTGGAGGGCAGCGTGGAGGGTAAAAATCGTAGAGGAAGACCAAGAGATGAATACACTAAGCAGATTCAGAAGGATGTAGGTTGCAGTAGGTACTGGGAGATGAAGAAGCTTGCACAGGATTGAGTAACATGGAGAGCTGCATCAAACGAGCCTCTAGACTGAAGACCACAACTACAAATAATTGAAGGAGAGTCTAGTTGCAGGAAACAATGCTTTATTTAGTACACAAGGGTGGTGCGTAAGTAGGTATTCGGTAGGTCCAATGCATTTTTATCTGTTCTAAGACTATTTTTCTACTTTTTCAGATATTTCAATAGTCATTGTCGGTAATTTAAGCAACGACCAAATCAGATGAATAATTGAACAATAATGGAAAACAGAGAATGTCCCACGGAGTAGCCAGAAGACTTCAACACAGCTCCATCGAATAGGCTACCAATTACAGGTTGCACGACAAATTTTATCAAAGTGGGCCTAACCGCAGTGGTCCAAATAGTGGTCGACTAGTGAGTGTTACTGCCTGCGAAAATGAAATGCTAGTTGCGCAGACATTTATCCGAGGCGCAGAGGAATCCAAATGAGTTGGTCATTTCTCGTAGATCCTTGGGCTGTCTATCTCAACATGTAGGGATGCAAGTGTATCGGCCAGGATTACTTGACGACCGGGCTAGAGGACGACCCAAGTCGCGAGGTTCTTTTTAATGAAGAAAAATTTGTTGGTCTCACCAAGCGAATTTTAAGCTCTCAGGTACAACACTGTGCGCTGTACCACAGAAAACCCCCATGTTGTGACTGAAACGTAACTGAATCAACAAGGGGTGGCAGTTTGGGCGTGTCCTTCATGTCAACGGATCACAATGTGCCTCTTTTCTGTTTTTCCCCCTCCATACCACTGTTACCCAGTCTGCTGCAGCATACTGGGTTTACACAATTACGTCTACAGCAAGGTAACCTATGCGCGAAGCGTACAACAACTACCACCGTCGCACCTTAGCAAAGGATCTGGCAGAGAACCCAAGAAAATTCTTAACTCTGTGCGAACAGGCCTTGGAAGGCTCAACGGTACCGACCGGCCGCCGTGTCATCCTCAGATCACAGGAGTCACTGGATGCGGATATGGAGGGGCATGTGGTGAGGTGAGCACACCGTTCTCCCGGCCGAGACCAGAACCGCTACTTCTCGATCAAGTAGCTCCTCAGTTTGCCTCACAAGGGCTGAATGCACCCCCCTTACCAACAGCGCTCGGCAGACCGGATGGTCACCCATCCAAGTGCTAGCCCAGCCCGACAGCGCTTAACTTCGGTGATCTGACGGGAACCGTTGTTACCATTGAGGAAACGCCGTTGGCGAGATTTTGGTCTTATGTCAAATCGCTAAGCGAGTCTAAGGCTCCCATTCAGTCCCTTGTTGACCAGTCTGATGTGGCAGTTGAAGACAGCAAAAAGCGAAAGCTGAAGTTTTAATTTTGACATTCAAGACATCTGTCACACAGGAGAACCATAAAAACATACCGTCATTTGACTATCCGTCTGATTTCCATATGGTACAACTGAATGATTTGTAAACAAATAAATCTCCAGTTCGAGTTTACAAAGAGTACTCTACAGCATTACCGGTTCCCGTCAGATCACCGAAGTTAAAGCGCTGTCGAGCGTGGCTGGCACTTGGATGGGTGGCCGTTCGCGCCGTCATGCGCTGTTGCCATTTTTCGGGGTTCACTCAGTCTCGTGATGCGAATTGAGGAGCTACTCGAGCGAATAGTAGCGGCTCCGGTCACAGAAAACCATCGTAACGACCGCGAGAGTGGTGTGCTGACCACACGCCCCTCCTATCCGCATTCGTAGCTGAGGATGAGCCGGCGGTCGGATGGTCCCGATGGGCCACTTGTGGCCTGAAGACGGAGTCTCACTCTACGGCATTGCCCCTACCTAGCTTGTATTTATCATGAATCTCTCGTCCAGCACGAAGTCCCAAGCGACTGGAAACAAGCGCTGGTGACTCCAGTATACAAGAAAGGTAAAAGAACAGGCCTGAAAAATTGCAGACCAATATCCTTTGACAGTGACTGGGTTTCTCGACAGCGAATTATCCAGTAGGGGAATAGTCTGATAAGGGCCAGCAGAATGGCCATCACCATCACCGAACCTTACTTCGTCCTCCTGAATGTGAGTCCAGTGTGCTAACCACTGCGCCACCTCGCACGGTAACATGTATCTTTTTTTTTTTTTAGTTTGTGTTTCAACATCTAAATTGGCTTAAATTTATTTCATTTTAAGGATTTTGCTGTCGCAGATTTCATTTCAGTCTCCCTTTAATAGTTTTTCTGTTGCTTTCTGGAGTTCAGATTTCTAGGGACAGGTAGTGTACTTAGAAGCAGGACAGAAAGCAGCGAATGTGTACGTGAGCTCACACAGTAATGCTACGCTCAGTGTCTGCACCAACTTGCTGCACCAGCGCGCCGCTGTTACTGTGCCTGGCGGCTTGTCCTGATTCTGCCATGCGAGGTGGCATTACCACGTCAGCGATGTCTAAACTAACAACCCAGTCTTTGGCGACCATGTAAAGTGTCGCCTACATTCCCATAACCCTCTACCTTCGTAAAGCACTGTCCTCACCCATCCAGCCCCTTCCCTGTTTCCATCCCAGCACTGCACAGCCCTCATTCCACAATAACATCTAGTTTTTATTACTTGTCTACTTTCCCACTAGCCTCCCCCCTCCCCACCTCTCCTCTGCCCTTCATCTAACCTGCCAACGCCACATACCTGCCCTATCCTCTCTCAACCTCATCCCTGTACACTTCCCACCCCACCCTCCTATCCCTCCCCCTCCCTGCTCCAGCCTTCTCCTTACCCCCACCCAGTCGCCACTCCCATCATGCACTGGTGCTGCTGCTCACAGTGTGGCTTCAGTTGCCTGGGACTGCAGTCATGTGTGTGTGAGTGGCGTTTGCGTGGTGTGTGTTTGTGTCGTGTATTTTTGGCTAAAGATTTATTTGTGACAGTCTTTTTGTTGTCCCTATGCAACTCCTCTATAAGGTGAGTAGCACCTTTTCATAATATTGTTACTTTTGATCCTGGATTTTCCACTGTTTGATTGGGCATTCCTTACTTAGTTACTTGCTGGCAGACACCGACTGTTCAGGAGATTAAAGGGAGGAGGAGCGGGCTTAGAAATCGAATTTAACAAACAACTTAAACATGGAGACTGCGATAAACTGTGACAACTGAGTTGCAAATGTCGCCCGAGAGCAGCCCCTCTGACAAGAATTTCGTACCAAGCGTGATGGGGTACATCAGTAGAAACCTAAACGAGAGGTAAATGTTTCAAGCAAAGCCACGCAGTAGTGGGCCTGGGAGTGTGTGCACAACCAGGCAACGGCATGCCAGACACTGGGTACCGAACCCAGGAGACTGTGGGGCTGGCAGCCAAATGTGTGGCATTCTGTCCAGAGTGCTGCGTGTGCAGGTGAAGTGTGTTTGTCCACCTGCAAGGCTGCCGTGTGGCGGACCGAGCTTTCTCATTCTGCCCCAGTCTCAAAAACTGAAGTTGATCATCATTGTGTCCCTGGGCTCCCATTAGGTGACGTGGGAAATGCTACACACTTTTCTTAATGGATCCACTGTTTTGAGTGACTTAGCGAATTTCCTTGGAAAGACAGCACCTGAAATTGCACTTCTGCCTTCCGTTCCTTTGCAGTCAGTTTATTCCGGTCTCGTTCTCTTGGAACTCTTATGTGGGGTTTGTCTGCAGCTGAAATTCTACAAAGTCATCTCATATTAATATGACCAAAGCCTCAGTTCGACATCAACCACTCACAGACACCATATAGCTGCACTACAAGTGGAGGGTATATGCACTGATCAGCCATAACATTATGACTACCTACCTGATAGTATGTCCACCTTAACCATGGATAATAGTAGTGATGAGTCTTGCATGGAAGCAGTGAGGGCAAGGTAGATTGCTGGGGGGACTTGGCACCACACGTGCACACGCAAGTCACCTAATTCCAGTAAGTTCCTCAGAGGCAGAAGATGAGCTCTGATGCCACGTTCAATCACAACCCAGATGTATTCAATTGGATTCAGATCTGACAAGTTGGAGGTACAGCACATCAATTGGCACTTGCCACAGCATTCTTCGATGCGCTCCAGCACACTCCTGGCCCTGTAGGATGGGGCATTGTCTTGTTGAAAAATACCATTGCCATCGGGAAACATGATCGTCTTGTAGGAGTATACATGGTCTGCTTCCAGTGTACGATAATCCTTGGCCATCATCCTGCCTCGCACGAGCTCTACTGGACCCGTGGATGCCCACGTGAATGTTCCCCAGAGCATAACGGAGCAGCAGCCAGCTGGTCTCCATCCCGCAGTACAGGTGTGGAGGAGCTGTCTTCCTGGAAGATGACGCATTGATGCTCTCCCATCATAATGAAGAAGGTATCGTGAATCGTCAGACTGTGCAACACTCTGCCATTGCACCAACGTCCAGTGCCAATGGTCGTGAGCCCATTTCAAATGGCTCTAAGCACTATGGGACTTAACGTCTGAGGTCATCAGTCGCCTTGACTTAGAACTACTTAAACCTAACTAACCTAAGGACACCACACATAGCCATGCCCGAGGCAGGGTTCGAATCTGCAACCACAGCAGCAGTGCGGTTCTGGGCTGAAGCGCCTAGAACAGCTCGGCCACAGCGGCCGAGCTGAGCCCATTTCAGTTGTAACCACAGATGTCAGTGGTCTTAACATCAGCACATGGATGAGTCATCGACAGTGCTTCGCCACCTCTCCTCTTTTACCAGTCTGCCCCGCCTACAACATCCGACATCTGTAATGAGGGGAGGGGTGGTTGCCCAACTCCACGACGTCTGAGCGTGGTTTTACTCGGTTTCGCCACGTCTTGAAGACACTCATCACAGCATTCCTCAAACACCCGACAAGTCGTGCAGTTTCCGACAAGCTCGTATCGAGCCTCCAGGCCCTCGGTTAAACTCACATACAGGGTGACTCACGAGATTTTCCCCCAGTTGCTGGAGGATACTCCTTAAGTTATTTGGAACAAAAAATGTAAATACAGTAATGTGATCCATAATTAAGGAGCAACAACAGAGTTCTGATACATGCCACGGTGTATGGAGCGCTAAACTTGTGTTCACAGGACACACGATCAGTCTCAGGTAGACAAGTGCAGTGAGTGGTACGACTGCGTAACAGCCACGCTGTTGATACTGCAGTCACTGTTTACTGTTATTGCCTCCTGTGTGCAGTACAGCCGCGCTGGATTAGCCGAGCAGTCTGAGGCGCTACAGTCATGGACTGTGCGGCTGGTCCCGGCGGAGGTTCGAGTCCTCCCTCGGGCATCGGTGTGTGTGTTTGTCCTTAGGATAATTTAGGTTAAGTAGTGTGTAAGCTTAGGGACTGATGACCTTAGCAGTTAAGTCCCATACGATTTCACACAGTTTTTTTTCTTTTTTTGTACAGTACACTTTGCGATGCCGTACAAGTTTTCATCGCAGGAGTATGGAGAGATGGTGTACATTTTGGGTTTCTGTGATAGTAATGTGAAAGCTGCTGCACCGAATAGCACCGACGGTTTCCTAATCGTAGGATTCTGAGAGCCAAACCATTTAGTGGAACGTATCGAACATTGCTAGAAACTGGTACACTTGTCAGTATTCGTATTCACTCCGAAAAACATCGTGACGTTCGTGACATTCTTAATTCAGTAGAGCGCAGTCCTCGTTGAAGTACAATGCTCCTGAACGTTACACAATCTAAGGTACGTAGGATTCTTTATGAGAACGGACTGCATCCTTTTCATGCGCAGAACGTTCGCCATTTAGAGCCACATGACTGTGCCAATCGTTTGCACTTTTCTAACTGCATAGTGCAAATCGGCAGCTCTATCGCTTCATAAATTTTAGTGAAGAGGCAACCTTTACAAGAGATTGCATCAACAACATGCTTGTCTGGGCACACGCAAATCCCCATGCCACGCTAGTATCTCAAGCGTCAATGGCTGGTGTGGTGTTGTGTGTGACCACTTACTGGGGCCTACTATTCTCCCGGCAAAAAAAAAAAAAAGAAAATGGTTCAAATGGCTCTGAGCACTATCGAACTTAACATCTGTGGTAGGAAGTTCCATGCGGCTTTTCGCGGATGATGCTGTAGTATACAGAGAAGTTGCAGCATTAGAAAATTGTAGCGAAATGCAGGAAGATCTGCAGCGGATAGGCACTTGGTGCAGGGAGTGGCAACTGACCCTTAACATAGACAAATGTAATGTATTGCGAATACATAGAAAGAAGGATCCTTTATTGTATGATTCTACGATAGCGGAACAAACACTGGTAGCAGTTACTTCTGTAAAATACCTGGGAGTATGCGTGCGGAACGATTTGAAGTGGAATGATCATATAAAATTAATTGTTGGTAAGGCGGGTACCAGGTTGAGATTCATTGGGAGAGTCCTTAGAAAATGTAGTCCATCAACAAAGGAGGTGGCTTACAAAACACTCGTTCGACCTATACTTGAGTATTGCTCATCAGTGTGGGATCCGTACCAGATCGGGTTGACGGAGGAGATAGAGAAGATCCAAAGAAGAGCGGCGCTTTTCGTCACAGGGTTATTTGGTAACCGTGATAGCGTTACGGAGATGTTTAGCAAACTCGAGTGGCACACTCTGCAGGAGAGGCGCTCTGCATCGCGGTGTAGCTTGCTGTCCAGGTTTCGAGAGGGTGCGTTTCTGGATGAGGTATCGACTATATTGTTTCCCCCTACTTATACCTGCCGAGGAGATCACGAATGTAAAATTAGAGAGATTCGAGCGCGCACGGAGGCTTTCCGGCAGTCGTTCTTCCCGCGAGCCATACGCGACTGGAACGGGAAAGGGAGGCAATGACAGTGGCACGTAAAGTGCCCTCCGCCACACACCGTTGGGTGGCTTGCGGAGTATAAATGTAGACGCAGATGTAGATGTGGCCATCAGTCCCCTAGAACTTAGAACTACTTAAACCTAACTAACCTAAGGACATCATACACATCCATGCCCGAGGCAGGATTCGAACCTGCGACCGGAGCGGTCACGCGGTTCCAGACTGAAGCGCCTTTAACCGCACGGCCACACCGGCCGGCCTCCCGGTAAAATTAAATAGTCAGACATACGATAACGTGTTATGAGAAGACTTACCGCAGCTTCTTGAAGATGTTCCTCTGGAAACAAGACGCCACATGTGCGTCCCACATGGCGGGTCACCTGCACACTTCCACCATGTGGTAACAGCTTACCTTAATCAGCAATTCCCACATCGATGGACAGATCGCGGGGGCCCTGCCAACCGGCCTGCCAGATCCCCAGATATAACCCCTCTACATTACTGCGTCTGGGGGTGGATGAAAGACATCGTGTTCGAAGTTAAGGTGGAAACACAATTAGAATTGATACAACGCATTTTCGATGCCGCAACGTCAGTAAGGAACGAGCATGTGAAACTACGAGATGTTACTCGAACGGCTAACTCCCGTGCGAATCTTTGTCTTCAAATGCAGGGAGGAAATTTTGAACACTTGTGAGCCGTGCGCCGGCTCGTGTTTGTGCCGTTCGCAGGTGCGCGTCGAGTATTCAGATTGTGACCTATCGTTCACTGGGGCCACTACGTTTGCTCGCTTTGTCTGTCCGTCAGTGGCAGCAGCAGCGTTTATCGATAGCGAGTTCTGTGGTACTATCTTTGGAGCGACCTCTAGCACACCACTGGCCATTAAAATTGCTACACCACGAAGATGACGTGCTACAGACGCGAAATTTAACCGACAGGAAGAAGATGCTTGTGATATGCAAATGATTAGCTTCACAGGGCATTCACACAAGGTTGGCGCAGGTGGCGACACCTACAACGTGCTGACATGAGGAAAGTTTCCAACCGATTTCTCATACACAAACGGCAGTTGACCGGCGTTGCCTGGTGAAACGTCGTTGTGATGCCTCGTGCGAGGAGGAGAAGTGCGTACCATCACGTTTCCGACTTTGATACCGGTCGGATTGTAGCCTATTGCGATTGCGGTTTATCGTATCGCGACATTGCTGCTCGCGTTGGTCGAGATCCAATGACTGTTAGCAGAATATGGAATCGGTGGGTTCAGGAGTGTAATACGGAACGCCGTGCTGGATCCCAACAGCCTCGTATCACTACCAGTCGAGATGACAGGCATCTTATCCGCATGGCTGTAACGGATCGTGCACCACGTCTCGATTCCTGAGTCAACAGATGGGAACGTTTGCAAGACAACAACCATCTGCACGAACAGTTCGACGACGTTTGCAGCAGCATGGACTATCAGGTCGGAGACCGTGGCTGCGGTTACCCTTGACGCTGCATCACACAGACAGGAGCGCCTGCGATGGTGTACTGAACGACGAACCTGGGTGCACGAATGGCAAAACGTCATTTCTTCGGATGAGTCCAGGTTCTGTTTACAGCATCATGATGGTCGCATCCGTATTTGGCGACATTGCGGTGAACGCACATTGGAAGCGTGTATCCGTCATCGCCATACTGACGTGACAGTATGGGGATTGGTTACACGTCTCGGTCATCTCTTGTTCGCATTGACGGCACTTATGAACAGTGGACGTTACATTTCAGATGTGTTACGACCCGTAGCTCTACCCTTCATTCGAGCCCTGCGAAACCCTACATTTCAGCAGGATAATGCACGACCGCATGTTGCAGGTCCTGTACGGGCCTTCCTGGATGCAGAAAATGTTCGACTGCTGCCTTGGCCAGCACACTCTCCAGATCTTTCAGCAATTGAAAACGTCTGGTCAATGGTGGCCGAGCAACTGGCTCGTCACCATAGGCCAGTCACTACTCTCGACGAACTGTGTTATCGTGTTGAAGCTGTATGGGCAGCTGCGCCTGTACACGCAATCCAAGCCAGGTTTGACTCAATGCCAGGTGTATCAAGGCCGTTATTACGGCCAAAGGTGGTTGTTCTGGTTACTGATTTCTCAGGATCTATGCACCCAAATTGCGTGAAAATGTAATCACATATGAGTTCTAGTATAATGTATTTGTCGAATGAATGCCCGTTTATCATCTGCATTTCTTCTTGGTGTAACAATATTAATGGCCAGTAGTGCATTTACGGGTCGTCGTGTGTCGGTAGTTCTTTTTTGACGGAGCAGCAGTGAGGTCCGACAGCGCCAGTACTCGCCGATTTTTTTTTCCTTTATTGAGTTTCGATTGGCAGCAGCTTATTACGCCGCTCTTCAGCCTACAGAATTAGTTTTAAAAATATGAAGATAATAAAAAAATAATAACAGTTGGCGATAAAATCGGTGACTTAAAGGTAAAATGGCAGAAAATTCTGGAGCTTAAAACATAAAACACAGGGTTGATGATGCTAATAAAATACACAGGAAGCAGAAAAATAATAGACAGACAATTAAAAAACACGGCGACAGTCTGGGTTCTGTTCGCAAGAGATGCACACCCAGCGACAGCATGATTTCTGTTCGCAACACTGTGGAAAGACGCACAACACTGAACAGTAACTTAAACACTGCACTAAAAAGTTGGCACAAATATGACATACCACACCCGACAGCAGGTGGGGGAAACTGGTCAGATGACCGGAAAAAAGGGGGGGACGGAGAGGAAAGGTGAAGGGGGAGGGGGGAAAGGAGCGAATGGAAGGGGAGGATCCATAAGAGGGGTGGGGGGTGCTGAGCAGACGTGCCTGGGAGTGGGGAAGGCAGAGGATGGGAGTACAAAAGGAGTTGAGGGGGGTGGGAGAAAGGAGATGGGGAGAGGGTTGTTGTTGTTGTTGTTGTTGTGGTCTTCAGTCCTGAGACTGGTTTGATGCAGCTCTCCATGCTACTCTATCCTGTGCAAGCTTCTTCATCTCCCAGTACCTACTGCAACCTACATCCTTCTGAATCTGCTTAGTGTATTCATCTCTTGGTCTCCCTCTACGATTTTTACCCTCCACGCTGCCCTCCAATGCTAAATTTGTGATCCCTTGTTGCCTCAGAACATGCCCTACCAACCGGTGCCTTCTTCTTGTAAAGTTGTGCCACAAACTTCTCTTCTCCCCAATCCTATTCAATACCTCCTCATTAGTTACGTTATCTACCCACCTTATCTTAAGCATTCTTCTGTAGCACCACATTTCGAAAGCTTCTATTCGATTCTTGTCCAAACTGGTTATCGTCCATGTTTCACTTCCATACATGGCTACACTCCATACAAATACTTTCAGAAAAGACTTCCTGACACTTAAATCTATACTCGATGTTAACAAATTTCTCTTCTTCAGAAACGATTTCCTTGCCATTGCAAGTCTACATTTTATATCCTCTCTACTTCGACCATCATCAGTTATTTTACTCCGTAAATAGCAAAACTCCTTTACTACTTTAAGTGTCTCATTTCCTAATCTAATCCCCTCAGCATCACCCGATTTAATTTGACTACATTCCATTATCCTCGTTTTGCTTTTGTTGATGTTCATCTTATATCCTCCTTTCAAGACACTGTCCATTCCGTTCAACTGCTCTTCCAAGTCATTTGCTGTCTCTGACAGAATTACAGTGTCATCAGCGAACCTCAAAGTTTTTACTTCTTCTCCATGAATTTTAATACCTACTCCGAATTTTTCTTTTGTTTCCTTTACTGCTTGCTCAATATACAGATTGAATAACATCGGGGAGAGGCTACAACCCTGTCTCACTCCTTTCCCAGCCACTGCTTCCCTTTCATGCCCCTCGAATCAACTGCCATCTGGTTTCTGTACAAATTGTAAATAGCCTTTTGCTCCCTGTATTTTACCCCTGCCACCTTCAGAATTTGAAAGAGAGTATTCCAGTTAACGTTGTCAAAAGCTTTCTCTAAGTCTACAAATGCTAGAAACGTAGGTTTGCCTTTCCTTAATCTAGCTTCTAAGATAAGTCGTAAGGTTAGTATTGCCTCACGTGTTCCAACATTTCTACGGAATCCAAACTGATTTTCCCCGAGGTCTGCTTCTACCAGTTTTTCCATTCGTCTGTAAAGAATTCGCGTTAGTATTTTGCAGATGTGGCTTATTAAACTGATAGTTCGGTAATTTTCACATCTGTCAACACCTGCTTTCTTTGGGATTGGAATTATTATATTCTTCTTGAAGTCTGTGGGTATTTCGCCTATCTCATACATCTTGCTCACCAGATGGTAGAGTTTTGTCATGACTGTCTCTCCCAAGGCCATCAGTAGTTCTAATGGAATGTTGTCTACTCCCGGGGCCTTGTCAGGTCTTTCAGTGCTCTGTCAAACTCTTCACGAAGTATCTTATCTCCCATTTCATCTTCATCTACATCCTCTTCCATTTCCAGAATATTGTCCTCAAGTACATCGCCCTTGTATAGACCCTCTATATACTCCTTCCACCTTTCTGCCTTCCCTTCTTTGCTTAGAACTGGGTTGCCATCTGAGCTCTTGATATCCATACAAGTGGTTCTCTTCCCTCCAAAGGTCTCTTTAATTTTCCTGAAGGCAGTATCTATCTTACCCCTAGTGAGACAAGCCTCTACATCCTTACATTTGTCCTCTAGCCATCCCTGCTTAGCCATTTTGCACTTTTGGCGACCTCATTTTTGAGACGTTTGTATTCCTTTTTGTCTGCTTCATTTACTGCATTTTTATATTTCCTCCTTTCATCAATTAAATTCAACATTTCTTCTGTTACCCAAGGATTTCTATTAGCCCTCGTCTTTTTACCTACTTGATCCTCTGCTGCCTTCACTACTTCATCCCTCAAAGCTACCCATTCTTCTTCTACTGTATTTCTTTCCCCCATTCCTGTCAATTCTTGCCTTATGCTCTCCCTGAAACTCTGTACAACCTCTGGTTCTTTTAGTTTATCCAGGTCCCATCTCCTTAAATTCCCACCTTTTTGCAGTTTCTTCAGTTTAAATCTGCAGTTCATAACCAATAGATTGTGGTCAGAATCCACATCTGCCCCTGGAAATGTCTTACAATTTAAAACCTGGTTCCTAAATCTCTGTCTTACCATTATATAATCTATCTGATACCTTTTAGTATCTCCAGGATTCTTCCAGGTGTACAACCTTCTTTTATGATTCTTGAACCAAGTGTTAGCTATGATTAAGTTATGCTCTGTGCAAAATTCTACAAGGTGGCTTCCTCTTTCATTTCTTCCCCCCAATCCATATT
This sequence comes from Schistocerca cancellata, assembly GCF_023864275.1. Classification (NCBI taxonomy): domain Eukaryota; kingdom Metazoa; phylum Arthropoda; class Insecta; order Orthoptera; family Acrididae; genus Schistocerca; species Schistocerca cancellata. Next base: position 63,185,181 of record NC_064637.1, on the reverse strand, counting down.
GACCTACTATGTTTCCTTCTCTCCCTTTTCCTACTGACGAATTCCAGTCACCCATTACTATTAAATTTTCGTCTCCCTTCACTACCTGAATAATTTCTTTTATCTCGTCATACATTTCATCAATTTCTTCATCATCTGCAGAGCTAGTTGGCATATAAACTTGTACTACTGTAGTAGGCATGGGCTTTGTGTCTATCTTGGCCACAATAATGCGTTCACTTTGCTGTTTGTAGTAGCTAACCCGCACTCCTATTTTTTTATTCATTATTAAACCTACTCCTGCATTACCCCTATTTGATTTTGTATTTATAACCCTGTAATCACCTGACCAAAAGTCTTGTTCCTCCTGCCACCGAACTTCACTAATTCCCACTATATCTAACTTTAACCTATCCATTTCCCTTTTTGAATTTTCTAACCTACCTGCCCGATTAAGGGATCTGACATTCCACGCTCCGATCCGTAGAATGCCAGTTTTCTTTCTCCTGATAACGACGTCCTCTTGAGTAGTCCCCGCCCGGAGATCCGAATGGGGGACTATTTTACCTCCGGAATATTTTACCCAAGAGGACGCCATCATCATTTAATCATACAGTAAAGCTGCATGTCCTCGGGAAGAATTACGGCTGTAGTTTCCCCTTGCTTTCAGCCATTTGCAGTACCAACACAGTGAGGCCGTTTTGGTTAGTGTTACAAGGCCGGATCAGTCAATCATCCAGACTGTTGCCCCTGCAACTACTGAAAAGGCTGCTGCCCCTCTTCAGGAACCACATGTTTGTCTGGCCTCTCAACAGATACCCCTCTGTTGTGGTTGCACCTAAGGTACGGCCATCTGTATCACTGAGGCACGCAAGCCTCCCCACCAACGGCAAGGTCCATGGTTCATGGGTGAAGAGGGAGAGGGTAGGCAGGGAGAAAACAGAGGATGGAAGGGGGGAGGAAGAGGGTGCCCAGGGAAAGGACGGAGGAAAAGAGGGGGTGAGGATCAGAGTTGATAGGAGGGATAGATGGAGGGAGAGAGGGCACCATCTGGGAGGGGGAGTTGATGGAAGCCACCTTGGGAAAGGTGATGTAGGGTGTAGAGATACTCGCCGAGGGAGCTGGCGATATATGAACTGCCCGATGGGAGGATGTGGTCGCGAGAGTGCACGACCACGTCGAGGTCCGGATTCAGCGAGTTCAAGTTGAATGGATCGTTACATTCGAGTAGTGAAACTTTCACTTGTGTGTGTGTCCGTCCGCCGAAGTGACCTCATGCCATCAAGCTGTCAGCTGACGGTTTTATACTCCGACGTTTCCCTTGCCTGACTTGATTGCCAACGACCTGTTGTTGGTCGTTCGGTCGGTCGCCTCAGTGGACGACGTGTATCTGGTCTTTCGACCGTTTCTGTGTTTTTAGCGTTCATGTCTACGTGCAGTTCGTCTTGTTCCTGTATTGTGACTGTTTTAGCATTGTTTGAGTGCCTTTTGCGGTTCCATGTGCATCAAGTCAGATTTTGAATAGGCAGTTTGGTCTTAACCCTGTCTGCGTAGTAGGATTTGGTGGAGCCAACTTGTGTAATTAAATGCTTGTCGTTTGTCGATATTATCTGTTATTCTATCGTGGTATTGGTTATCGCATTGGATTTTGCAAGTGTGCTGGTCAACGTTGAAGCTGTCCCAGTTTGAGTTGCCATCCTGTTAAGTGAGCATAGCTCTTGGCTGCCTGTCTCACCGTTAGGGACCCTTTTCCTCAGGTCGATCCTTGGAGCCGCTGTCTGTGGATCACCCCGTTCTTTATTTGGTCTGATTGTGTCAATTGTATAAAAATACCCCGGTTTGCCCTCACTTCCCACTAGATCCGGGCCTGCTGCACACGCGTGAATCTGGCAGCTTGTGCGCGCCAGTAAAATTTTTCCGGGTACCCCATATGGCTGGTTGCTGCTACTGCTGCTTACACAGCCAACAGCCAACAGCCATATTTCTGTAGCCAGAAGCGGGAGGAGGTACTTCTCATACGCGACTCAACTGTGCGTGTGCACGAGCCTACTCGTAACTGGTTAAATAAGTCTAATGTAAACAGTTGTGACGTCACGCTCATCGAAGGCAATTTGTTGTTATGAAGCATTGCATAGTCTTCCGAAAGCCTTTGACACATTTTGCTGTTGGCAGACGCTTGTACGAGCACTGTGTTATTTTATATGCCGCATTTCCTTTGCAATTTAAATTTTATTTTCATTTTTTTCTCTTGTTCATGTTTTAATGCTGCAGTGTTATTCTGCAGTAGCGGGATACAGTAATATCCTTTGTTGGAGTAACGGTTCTTACCAGTCAAAATTACAAATATTTAACTGAAAACTAAAAGAGCGAAAAATTCCCGATATTCTAAAAAATTTCCGGATTTTTCCCGGTTTTCTCTCAGATGAAAAAATTCCCGGGTTTTTCCCGGATCTCCCGGTTGTCCCCGTCCGCAGCTCGTGGTCGTGCGGTTGCGTTCTCGCTTCCCACGCCCGGGTTCCCGGGTTCGATTCCCGGCGGGGTCAGGGATTTTCTCTGCCTCGTGATGACTGGGTGTTGTGTGCTGTCCTTAGGTTAGTTAGGTTTAAGTAGTTTTAAGTTCTAGGGGACTGATGACCATAGATGTTAAGTCCCATAGTGCTCAGAGCCATTTGAACCATTTGAACCGGTTGTCCCGGGTCGTATACACCCTGTCTCGACTTTGTGTAAGCCCCAATAGATCAATAGAAGCATGCATTGTGCTGGTCGTTAGCTATATGCAATATTGTGAAAGAATTCTGCATCACCATCCCCCTCCCCTCTCCCACTTTTGTTCCAGCTGTAAAAAAAAAAACAGTCTGCGAAAAATTTCATCTCAATCTAACAAATTCTAGGCGACCCTCAGACACCTTGGATTTGGAACCCAGCATTCGCAATACAAATCTCCGTTGTAACACATTCTATTCTTACTCTTCTGCACTGTATGCTTCTCTTTCGTGAGAGTAATGTATGTGACACATTCATGCAAACCCAGCAATTGTTTGAAATCATTTTGATTCATATTACTGCAAGGTTCATTCGCGGGGAAAAACAAGGAAAATTTAAGGAATAAGAAGTTTATTTTCAATAACGCACTTATTTCAATTTCAGAAACCTTCTTCATTTACAAAAACCATTTTACGATATTCAGTTATCTAGAATCAAAAGCCCCCCCCCATGAACCACGGACCTTGCCGTTGGTGGGGAGGCTTGCGTGCCTCAGCGATACAGATAGCCGTACCGTAGGTACAACCACAACGGAGGGGTATCTGTTGAGAGGCCAGACAAACATGTGGTTCCTGAAGAGAGGCAGCAGCCTTTTCAGTAGTTGCAAGGGCAACAGTCTGGATGATTGACTGATCTGGCCTTGTAACAATAACCAAAACGGCCTTGCTGTGCTGGTACTGCGAACGGCTGAAAGCAAGAGGAAACTACGGCCGTAATTTTTCCCGAGGGCATGCAGCTTTACTGTATGATTAAATGATGATGGCGTCCTCTTGGGTAAAATATTCCGGAGGTAAAATAGTCCCCCATTCGGATCTTCGGGCGGGGACTACTCAAGAGAATGTTGTTATCAGGAGAAAGAAAACTGGCGTTCTACGGATCGGAGCGTGGAATGTCAGATCCCTTAATCGGGCAGGTAGGTTAGAAAATTTAAAAAGGAAAATGGATAGGTTAAAGTTAGATATAGTGGGAATTAGTGAAGTTCGGTGGCAGGAGGAACAAGACTTCTGGTCAGGCGACTACAGGGTTATAAACACAAAGTCAAATAGGGGTAATGCAGGAGTAGGTTTAATAATGAATAGGAAAATAGGAATGCGGGTAAGCTACTACAAACAGCATAGTGAACGCATTATTGTGGCCAAGATAGATACGAAGCCCACACCTACTACAGTAGTACAAGTTTATATGCCAACTAGCTCTGCAGATGACGAAGAAATTGAAGAAATGTATGATGAAATAAAAGAAATTTTTCAGATAGTGAAGGGAAACGAAAATTTAATAGTCGTGGGTGACTGGAATTCGAGTGTAGGAAAAGGGAGAGAAGGAAACATAGTAGGTGAATATGGATTGGGGCTAAGAAATGAAAGAGGGAGCCGACTGGTAGAATTTTGCACAGAGCACAACTTAATCATAGCTAACACTTGGTTTAAGAATCGTGATAGAAGGTTGTATACATGGAAGAACCCTGGAGATACTAAAAGGTATCAGATAGATTATATAATGGTAAGACAGAGATTTAGGAACCAGGTTTTAAATTGTAAGACATTTCCAGGGGCAGATGTGGACTCTGACCACAATCTGTTGGTTATGGACTGTAGGTTAAAACTGAAGAAACTGGAAAAAGGTGGCAATTCAAGGAGATGGGACCTGGATAAACTGAAAGAACCAGAGGTTGTACAGAGTTTCAGGGAGAGCATAAGGGAACAATTGACAGGAATGGGGGAAAGAAATACAGTAGAAGAAGAATGGGTAGCTTTGAGGGATGAAGTGGTGAATGCAGCAGAGGACCAAGTAGGTAAAAAGACGAGGGCTAGTAGAAACCCTTGGGTAACAGAAGAAATATTGAATTTAACTGATGAAAGGAGAAAATATAAAAATGCAGTAAATGAAGCAGGCAAGAAGGAATACAAACGTCTCAAAAATGAGATCGACAGGAAGTGCAAAATGTCTAAGCAGGGATGGCTAGAGGACAAATGTAAGGATGTAGAAGCTTATCTCACTAGGGGTAAGATAGATACTGCCTACAGGAAAATTAAAGAGACCTTTGGAGATAAGAGAACCACTTGTATGAACATCAAGAGTTCAGATGGAAACCCAGTTCTAAGCAAAGAAGGGAAAGCAGGAAGGTGGAAGGAGTATATAGAGGGTCTATACAAGGGCGATGTACTTGAGGACAATATTTTGGAAATGGAAGAGGATGTAGATGAAGATGAAATGGGAGATAAGATACTGCATGAAGAGTTTGACAGAGCACTGAAAGACCTGAGTCGAAACAAGGCCCCCGGAGTAGACAACATTCCATTGGAACTACTGACGGCCTTGGGAGAGCCAGTCCTGACAAAACTCTACCATCTGGTGAGCAAGATGTATGAAACAGGCGAAATACCCTCAGACTTCAAGAAGAATATAATAATTCCAATCCCAAAGAAAGCAGGTGTTGACAGATGTGAAAATTACCGAACAACCAGTTTAATAAGCCACAGCTGCAAAATACTAACACGAATTCTTTACAGATGAATGGAAAAATTAGTAGAAGCCGACCTCGGGGAAGATCAGTTTGGATTCCGTAGAAATACTGGAACACGTGAGGCAATACTGACCTTACGACTTATTTTAGAAGAAAGATTAAGGAAAGACAAACCTACGTTTCTAGCATTTGTAGACTTAGAGAAAGCTTTTGACAATGTTGATTGGAATACTCTCTTTCAAATTCTAAAGGTGACAGGGGTAAAATACAGGGAGCGAAAGGCTATTTACAATTTGTACAGAAACCAGATGGCAGTTATAAGAGTCGAGGGACATGAAAGGGAAGCAGTGGTTGGGAAGAGAGTAAGACAGGGTTGTAGCCTCTCCCCGATGTTATTCAATCTGTATATTGAGCAAGCAGTAAAGGAAACAAAAGAAAAATTCGGAGTAGGTATTAAAATCCATGGAGAAGAAATAAAAACTTTGAGGTTCGCCGATGACATTGTAATTCTGTCAGAGACAGCAAAGGACTTGGAAGAGCAGTTGAACGGAATGGATGGTGTCTTGAAGGGAGGATATAAGATGAACATCAACAAAAGCAAAACGAGGATAATGGAATCTAGTCGAATTAAGTCGGGTGATGTTGAGGGTATTAGATTAGGAAATGAGACACTTAAAGTAGTAAAGGAGTTTTGCTATTTGGGGAGCAAAATAACTGATGATGGTCGAAGTAGAGAGGATATAAAATGTAGACTGGCAATGGCAAGGAAAGCGTTTCTGAAGAAGAGAAATTTGTTAACATCGAGTATAGATTTAAGTGTCAGGAAGTCATTTCTGAAAGTATTTGTATGGAGTGTAGCCATGTATGGAAGTGAAACATGGACGGTAAATAGTTTGGACAAGAAGAGAATAGAAGCTTTTTGAAATGTGGTGCTACAGAAGAATGCTGAAGATAACATGGGTGGACCACATAACTAATGAGGAAGTATTGAATAGGATTGGGGAGAAGAGAAGTTTGTGGCACAACTTGACCAGAAGAAGGGATCGGTTGGTAGGACATGTTCTGAGGCATCAAGGGATCACCAATTTAGTATTGGAGGGCAGCGTGGAGGGTAAAAATCGTAGGGGGAGACCAAGAGATGAATACACTAAGCAGATTCAGAAGGATGTAGGTTGCAGTAGGTACTGGGAGATGAAGAAGCTTGCACAGGATAGAGTATCATGGAGAGCTGCATCAAACCAGTCTCAGGACTGAAGACCACAACAACAACAGAATCAAAAGATAGTTTGACTGAATGAACACTGACCATTATTTATTCCTGATAGAAGGTTTAGTAGCAGTTGGCTATTTTTTTTAAGATCTCCAATGACAATTCGTAAAACAAATTTTCTCAGTTTCGTTTTTTTTGGGAATTTTATTGCAGTCCTGAATGGATTTGACATCTCTTTCTGCAACATCATTCACAACAGTCATCTCCTCAAGTATCTGAATTCCACTTTCGTAACAGAAGTCATCTTTGATGTTGAAGCGTTTTCGTGGAGAAAATTGGCACTGACAGAAAACCTCGTGAAAAAAAGTTTTCGTAACAGGTGTTACGAAGGAGGAAAAGTCAGTATTCGTAAAAGAGGAAAGATCATTTTCATGTCTAATGTACTTTTTCACTTGATATTTTTTTCCAGTTCAAAGATAACTTGAGCTATATTTGCCAAGAACTTTGTTGGAACATTATCATCAAAGCCAGGGCAACAGTTTCTGGAGCTAACTGCCAGAGGTGATTTGAAAATGTTTTTGCAGCAGCAACCTTACTAGATCACTATCCTGATAACTTATCAGTTGACTGGTGAACAAGAAACAATGTAATTGCTTCTACTGACTGAAACCAGACTCGGACGCACACATGTCCAAGAAAAATAAGTATTCTTGTTAATGAGTTCTTCTCCATATCAGAGAAGTGAAACTTATCTTGAAACATGTATAACATGAATTGATAGATACGTGCCGTTTGTTATCCAGCTAGAACGAGTTACAGCTGCTGGGGTGCCAAACGATACCCCATTCTTTGGAATGCCTTCAAGAAACACCATCGTTAACTGCAGCACTTACCGGTAATCGTCTCGTTGCATAGAAAGTTGGTTTTCAAGAAATCGGAGAATAAAGGACCGTACATCATCACGTGCTTCACTGTACCGGTTATGCAAGTATTCTTGCCGAGTTTCAACCAAGTTACTGTAAGCTGAAACTTCCTGGCAGATTAAAACTGTGTACCGGACCGAGACTCGAACTCGGGATCTTTGCCTTTCGCGGGCAAGTGCTCGGTCCGGCACACAGTTTTAATCTGCCTAGAAGTTTCATATCAGCGCACACAACCGCTGCAGAGCGAAAATCTCATTCTGGAAACATCCCTCAGGCTGTGACTAAGCCATGTCTCAGCAATATCCTTTCTTTCAAGAGTGCTAGTTCTGAAATGTTCGCAGGAGAGCTTCTGTAAAGTTTGGAAGGTAGGAGAAGAGGTAGTGGCAGAAGTAAAGCTGTGAGGACAGGGCGTGAATCGTGCTTGGGTAGCTCAGATGGTAGAGCACTTGCCCGCGAAAGGCAAAGGTCCCGCGTTCGAGTCTCGGTCCGGCACACAGTTTTAATCTGCCAGGAAGTTTCAGGAAGGTGTAACCTCATCGTATAGTCATAGCTGTTACGATACAACCAAGGATGTTTAGGGACCTATCCCTGGATTATCAATAACATTAAGTAAACTACTGGCGCCGTATTTACTGGCATATTATGTTCGTTATTCTCATTAAAAGTAGTGAATTTCCACTTAGAATACTGTAACTTCTGTAAACTCAAAATGTTATTTTACTAGTTCACTTTAGTTATGTGCCGGCCGCGGTGGTCTAGCGGTTCTAGGCGCGCAGTCCGGAACCGCGCGACTGCTACGGTCGCAGGTTCGAATCCTGCCTCGCGCATGGATGTGTGTGATGTCCTTAGGTTAGTTAGGTTTAAGTAGTTCTAAGTTCTAGGGGACTGATGACCACAGATGTTAAGTCCCATAGTGCTCAGAGCCATTTGAACCATTTGAACTTTAGTTATGTTATTTTACATAGAATTATAACACTGCCTTTCCTAAAGAGTTTACCTGGTAAGAGATGCTATGGAATTGTTAATTAGTTGCAGAATATTTTTACGCATGGAGGCCTTCACTTCTATGTTTATTAACATTACATTCTTAATCAGTCAGATTAATTCTAACTGGAATGATCTCACCGCTATTCAGCAGTACTACAGATTTGACAGAACTATACAGTACCTGCATAGATTTTGTAAGTATTTGTACTTCTCCCATTCTTCTTACTTTTATTTTCGCGTCAAGTTCCATAGGACCAAATTGAGGAGCAGATCTCCAAAGTCATGGAACGTGTCAGCACATGAAATTACAACATAAAAGTAATAACAGATAAAAATAAATGTTTATGAATCCGAAAATCGTCAGTCCACAAATTTAAGTAAACGCAGTCAACAATGCAACATGAATCAGCATAATGTTCCAAGGAACTCCTCGACGGAGTGGGAGTGCCCCATGAGGAAACTCTTCAGTTTCGATTTGAAAGTGTGTAGATTACTGCTAAGATTTTTGATTTCTTGTGGTAGCTTATTGAAAATGGATACAGCAGTATACTGCATACCATTCCGCACAAGACTTAAGGAAGTGCGATCCAAATGCAGATTGGATTTCTGTCGAGTATTAACTGAGTGAAAGCTGCTTATTCTTGGGAATAAGCTGATATTGTAAACAGCAAAGAATAAGTACGTATATATTGAGTGAGAAATGTCAAAAAACCAAGACTAGTGAATGGGGTTCGACAAGAGATTCGCAAACTTACACCAGTTTTTGCCCAAACTGCCAGTTTCTGGGCCAAAAATATCCGTTTAGAATGGGAAGAGTTGCACCAAAATATAACATCATACAACATAAGCGAATGACAATATGCAAAGTAGATTAATATTCGTGGCGAACGATCACTCACTTCAAATACCATTCGAATAGTAAAAATGGCAGCATTAAGTCTTTGAACAAGATCCTGAACGTGGGCTTCCCACGACAGTTTACTGTCTATCTGAACACCTAGAAATTTGAACTGTTCACTTTCACTAATCATATGCCCATTCTGTGAAATTAAAACGTCAGGATTTGTTCAATTGTGTATTGTTGTTATCTTCAGTCCTGAGACTGGTTTGATGCAGCTCTCCATGCTACTCGATCCTGTGCAAGCTTCTTCTTCTCCCAGTACCTACTGCAACCTACATCCTTCTGAATCTGCTTAGTGTATTCGTCTCATGGTCTCCCTCTACGATTTTTACCCACCACGCTGCCCTCCAATACTAAAATGATGATCCCTTGATGCCTCAGAACATGTCCTACCAACCGATCCCTTCTTCTAGTCAAGTTGTGCCACAAACTTCTCTTCTCCCTAATTCTATTCAATACCTCCTCATTAGTTATGTGATCTACCCATCTACTCTTCAGCATTCTTCTGTAGCACCACATTTCGAAAGAATCTATTCTCTTCTTGTCCAAAATATTTATCGTCCATGTTTCACTTCCATACATGGCTACACTCTATACAAATACTTTCAGAAATGACTTCCTGACAATTAAATCTATACTCAAGGTTAACAAATTTCTCTTCTTCAGAAATGCTTTCCTTGCCATCGCCAGTCTACACTTTATATCCTCTCTACTTCGATCATTATCAGTTATTTTTCTCCCTAAATAGCAAAACTCCTTTACTACTTTAAGTGTCTCATTTCCTAATCTAATTCCCTCATCATCACCCGACTTAATTCGACTACATTCCATTATCCTCGTTTTACTTTTGTTGATGTTCATCTTATATCCTCCTTTCAAGACACTATCCATTCCGTTCAACTGCTCTTCCAAGTCCTTTGCTGTCTCTGACAGAATTACAATGTCATCGGCGAACCTCAAAGTTTTTTTTTCTTCTCGATGGATTTTAATACCTACTCCGAATTTTTCTTTTGTTTCCTTCACTGCTTGCTCAATATACAGGTTGAATAACACCGGGGAGAGGCTACAACCCTGTTTCACTTCCTTCCCAACCACTGCTTCCCTTTGATGTCCCTCGACTCTTATAATTGCAATCTGGTTTCTGTACAAATTGTAAATAGCCTTTCGCTCCCTGTATTTTACCCCTGCCACCTTCAGAATTTGAAAGAGAGTATTCCAGTCAACATTGTCAAAAGCTTTCTCTATGTCTACAAATGCTAGAAACGTAGGTTTGCCTTTCCTTAGTCTTTCTTCTAAGATAAGTCGTAGGGTCAGTATTGCCTCACGTGTTCCAACATTTCTACGGAATCCAAACTGATCTTCCCCGAGGTCGGCGTCTATCAGGTTTTCCATTCGTCTGAAAAGAGTTCGCAGCTGTGACTTATTAAACTGATAGTTTGGTAATTTTCACATCTGTCAACACCTGCTTCCTTTGGGATTGGGATTATTATATTCTTCTTGAAGTCCGAGGGTATTTCGCCTGTCTCATACATCTTGCTCACCAGATGGTAGAGTTTTGTCAGGACTGGCTCTTCCAAGGTTGTCAGTAGTTCTAATGGAATGTTGTCTACTCTGGGGGCCTTGTTTCGACTCAGGTCTTTCAGTGCTCTGTCAAACTCTCCACGCAATATCATATCTCCCATTTCATCTTCATCTACATCCTCTTCCATTTTCATAATATTGTCCTCAAGTACATCGCCCTTGTATAGGCCCTCTATATACTCCTTCCACCTTTCTGCTTTCCCTTCTTTGCTTAGAACTGGGTTTCCATCTGAGCTCTTGATATTCTAACAAGTGGTTCTCTTTTCTCCAAAGGTCTCTTTAATTTTCCTGTAGGCAGTATCCATCTGACGCCTAGTGAGATAAGCCTCTACATCCTTACATTCGTCCTCTAGCCATCCCTGCTTAGCCATTTTGCACTTCCTGTCGATCTCATTTTTTGAGACGTTTGAATTCCTTTTTGTCTGCTTCATTTACTGCATTTTTATATTTTCTCCTTTTATCAATTAAATTCAACATTTCTTCTGTTACCCAAGGATTTCTACTAGCCCTCGTCTTTTTTTCTACTTGATCCTCTGCTATCTTCACTACTTCATCCCTCAAAGCTACCCATTCTTCTTCTACTGTATTTCTTTCCTCCATTCTTGTCAATTGTTCCCTTATGCTCTCCCTGAAACTCTGTACAACCTCTGGTTCTTTCAGTTTATCCAGGTCCCATCTCCTTAAATTCCCACCTTTTTGCAGTTTCTTCAGTTTTAATCTACAGTTCATAACCAATAAATTGTTGTCAGAGTCCACATCTGCCATTCTTAACACTGTGAATAATGACTTTTTGTGTATTAGAAATGGTAAAAACTGAGTCTTACTGTGATTTAGCGTTAGTTTATTTTCTACAAGCCATGAACTTATGTCATGAACTGCACTATTTGAAAAAAATGGTTCAAATGGCTCTGAGCACTATGGGGCTCAACATCTTAGGTCATAAGTCCCCTAGAACTTAGAACTACTTAAACCTAACTAACCTAAGGACATCACACACACCCATGCCCGAGGCAGGATTCGAACCTGCGACCGTAGCAGTCCCGCGGTTCCGGACTGCAGCGCCGGAACCTTCGGCCACCGCGGCCGGCTGCACTATTTGAAACCGAGCAAATGTTGCACACAACATCCTTTATTACCAAGCAACAAACGGAAATAGTTTAGAGTTACCCATAATAATAGAGGGCATATCATTTATAAAAATAAGGAACAGGAGCGGCCCCAACCACTGATCCCTGCCCTCCCCCCCCACTCCCACTTGACAGTACCCCACTCAGATCCCACATCACAGCCATTCTCAACACTGTGAATAATGACTTTTTGCTGCCTGTTGCTAAAGTAAGAGATGAACCAATTGTGAGTTAATCCCCGTATTCCGTAATTCTCCAACTTCTGGAGCAATATTTTGTGATCAACACAATGAAATGCCTTAGTTAAATCAAAAAATATGCCTAGCGTTCGAAACCTTTTATTCAACCCATCCGCTACCTCACAGAGAAAAGAGAATATAGCATTTTCATTAAATTAGAAAGAAGGTCAGCGTTGGCCGTAATATTGTATCTCTGACTTCCTACGCCAGATGGCGGTTACTGTGCTATAACAAATTCTGTTATATTTGAAGTCATGTTATTTGTATATTTTTCTTTTTTACTGGTCCTGTAACCTGACACCACACAATTTAACCTGTTGAATTTTATACTTACATGTTTTTTTTAAGTTGCTTGAAAATACCACGCCATTGTATGTTGGCAAGATGTGCATTTCCCCATTTCTTTTTTGCTATGCGTTTTTTAATTTACAATTTTAAATTAGAAATATTCAATTAATGATTTGCAAGTGCACCTTGTATTTTGTGGCAATCTCTTGCCAAATAAAGTATTGTTAAGTCTTCACGTGACACAGGTCACATAGAGGGTGTTCCAGGACCCTGTCACCCCGAGGTCTGCTGCATAGGTGGATGTAAACAGTGGCTTCAGTTATTGTGATCGTTTCGTAGCTCAGATTACTGGTAATAACTTGACACCAGTGCCTATGAGTTTAATTTGTACAGCACAGGTATGATCTTTCCAGCAGTTGGTTTACACCCAGGGTATTTGTGGTCTTTTGTTTTTTATTCACTGATCGCTATGTGAAATTTTTAACTTCCAGCACTGAAGATGATCACTATGTGATTGAAAACCGATTTTGCTGTCAATAAGCCATCAATATTACGGCCAACGCTGACCTTTATTCTAATTTCACGTATATGGTCGTTGAGCACACAGCACTCTATGGAGTCGCCAATCAATAGCATTTTCAGTTGTTAAACGACTCCTAAAACCTAACTGTACATTTAATAGCAAATCGTGTGATATAAAATGACTAATTATCCTTAAATATAGAACATCTTCAATAACTTTAGTAAACACTGATAGTATAGAAATAGGTCTAAAATTATCTACTTTATCCCTTTCTCCCTTTTTATAAAGCGGCTTTACTACTGAGTACTTGAGAGGAAAGGCATATATGGAAAACACTGATAAGGCGAAGGGACAGGATGATAGGACATCTGCTAAGACATGAGGGAATGACTTCCATGGTACTAGAGGGAGCTGTAGAGGGCAAAAACTGTAGAGAAAGACAGAGATTGGAATATGTCAAGCAAATAATTGAGGACGTAGGTTGCAAGCGCTACTCTGAGATGAAGAGGTTAGCACAGGAAAGGAATTCGTGGCGGGCCGCATCAAACCAGTCAGTAGACTGATGACAAAAAAAAAAAAAAAAAAAATTTTTTGAGTACCTTAATCGTTCAGGAAACTGACCATTCGTAAAGGAAAACTCCCAAATATGGCTAAATACAGGGCTAACATGTGCAGCACAGTACTTTAATAGGCACTCCATCATAACCATGAAAGTCCTTAGTCTTTAGGGATTTAATTATTGACTCAATCTCTCTCTTGACTGTATCCTTCAGTTAATTTTCTGTATGGAACTTTGATGTTTTATGTACACTACTGGCCATTAAAATGGTTACACCAAGAAGGGATGCAGATGATAAACTGGTATTCATTGGACAAATATACTATACTAGAACTGACATGTGATTACATCTTCACGCAATTTGGGTGCATAGATCCTGAGAAATCAGTACCCAGAACAACCACCTCTGGGCGTAATAACGGCCTTGATACGCCTGAGCATTGAGTCAAACAGAGCTTGGATGGCGTGTACAGGTACAGCTGCCCATGCAGCTTCAACACGATACCACAGTTCATCAAGAGTAGTGACTGGCATATTGTGACGAGCCAGTTGCTCGGCCACCATTGACCAGACGTTTTCAATTGGTGAGAGATCTGGAGAATGTGCTGGCCATGGCAGCAGTCGAACATTTTCTGTATCCAGAAAGACCCGGACAGGACCTGCAACATGCGGTCGTGAATTATCCGGCTGAAATGTAGGGTTTCGCAGGCATCAAATGTAGAGCCACGGGTCGAAACATATCTGAAATGTAACGTCCACTGTTCAAAGTGGTATGAATGCGAACAAGAGGTGACCGAGACATGTAACCAATGGCACCCCATACCATAACGCCGGGTGATACGCCAGTATGGCGATGACGGATACACGCTTCCAATGTGCGTGCACCGCGATGGCGCCAAACACGGATGCGACCATCGTGATGCTGTAAACAGAACCTGAATTCATCCGAAATGACGTTATGCCATTCGTGCACCCAGGTTCGTCGTTGAGTACACCATCGCAGGCGCTCCTGTCTGTGATGCAGCGTCAAGGGTAACCGCAGCCACAGTCTCCGAGCTGATAGTCCATGCTCCTGCAAACTCGTCGAGCTGTTCGTGCAGATGGTTATTGTGTTGCAAACGTCCCCATCTGTTGACTCACGGATCGAGACGTGGCTGCACGATCCGTTACAGCCACGCGGATAAGATGCCTGTCATCTCGACTGCTAGTGATACGAGGCCGTGGGGATCCAGCACGGCGTTCCGTATTACCCTCCTGAACCCACCGATTCCATATTCTGCTAACAGTCATTGGATCTCGACCAACGCGAGCAGCAATGTCGATATACGATAAACCGCAATGGCGATAGGCTACAATCTGACCTTTATCAAAGTCGGAAACGTGATGGTACGCATTTCCTTCCTTACACGAGGCATCACAACAACGTTTCACCAGGCAACGCCGGTCAACTGCTGTTTTTGTATGAGAAATCGGTTGGAAACTTTCCTCATGTCAGCACGTTGTAGTTGTCGCCACCGGCGCCAACCTTGTGTGAATGCTCTGAAAAGCTGATCATTTGCATATCACAGCATCTTCTTCCTGTCGGTTAAATTTCACGTCTGTAGCACGTTATCTTTGTGGTGTAGCAATTTTAATGGCCAGTAGTGTATCAACAACTACTGGAATTTCAAATTAATGTATTATGTATTAATATTTATATTGGTTTAAATCATTCTGTTCCTCTTGTCAACAATTTACTAATGAAGTTCTTAGTTTTTGGTATGAGTAATATGTCACATGAGGATGTCTGGCGCCGGCCGCGGTGGTCTCGCGGTTCTAGGCGCGCAGTCCGGAACCGCGCGACTGCTACGGTCGCAGGTTGGAATCCTGCCTCGGGCATGGATGTGTGTGATGTCCTTAGGTTAGTTATGTTTAAGTAGTTCTAAGTTCTAGGGGACTGATGACCACAGCAGTTAAGTCCCATAGTGCTCAGAACCATTTGAACCATTTGATATCTGGCATACTTTGAAGAAGTGTCAACATGATAATGAATGTTACATGTGTATCGGATGCATGACCTATGAATCGGCTAGTTCTAGAAGTATGACCTCTAAATGAGGCTATTTTCCTCAGTCTGTAACCAATACTTCCATTTCAGATTACGTTGTACAGCTGGGCGCTTCTCTTTGACATAGCACCTGCAGGTTCCTACAGCTACAACGCAGTGTATTTTGAAACTGGCCGATAGTACATATAGTAAAAAGAATAGAGCCATACTTGGACCACGTTTTCATTCTAGTGAAAAGTGTTCAGTCGTGTCCTGTTATACCTACCTTGCTGTTATCACATTTTTGAAGTGTCGTTGAGGATTGGTTCGGACTCACTGAAGGGGTAGCTTCTGGCTCGGATATGGCACTTTTCAAACAGCTTACAGTGACCAGAATGAGATTTTCACTCTGCGGTGGAGTGTGCGCTGATATGAAACTTCCTGGCAGATTAAAACTGTGTGCCGGACCGAGACACACACTCGGGACCTTTGCCTTTCGCAGGTAAGTGCTCTACCAACTGAGCTATCCAAGCACGACTCACGCCCCGTTCTAACAGCTTTACCTCTGCCAGTACCTCGTCTCCTACCTTCCAAACTTTACAGAAGCTCTCCTGCGAATCCTGGACGACTAGCACTCCTGGAAAAAAGGATATTGCGGAGACACGTCTTAGCCACAGCCTGGGGATGTTTCCAGACTGAGACTTTCACTCTGCAGCCGAGTGTGCGCTGATATGAAACTTCCTGCCAGATTAAAACTGCATGCCGGACTGACACTCGAACTTGGGACTTTTGCCTTTCGCGGGCAAGTGCTCTACCAACTGAGCTACCCAAGCACGACTCACGCCCCGTCCTCACAGCTTTACTTCTGCCACTACCTCGTCTCCTACCTTCCAAACTTTACAGAAGCTCTCCTGCGAATCCTGGACGACTAGCACTCCTGGAAAAAAGGATATTGCGGAGACACGTCTTAGCCACAGCCTGGGGATGTTTCCAGACTGAGACTTTCACTCTGCAGCCGAGTGTGCGCTGATATGAAACTTCCTGCCAGATTAAAACTGCATGCCGGACTGACACTCGAACTTGGGACTTTTGCCTTTCGCGGGCAAGTGCTCTACCAACTGAGCTACCCAAGCACGACTCACGCCCCGTCCTCACAGCTTTACTTCTGCCACTACCTCGTCTCCTACCTTCCAAACTTTACAGAAGCTCTTCTGCAAACCTCCTGGTAGCGCACTTGCCCGCGAAAAGCAAAGGTCCCGAGTTCGAGTCTCGGTCCGGCACACAGTTTTAATCTGCCAGGAAGATTTCCTATCACTTAAATCTATATTCGATGTTAACAAATTCCTCTTCTTCAGAATTGATTTCTTGCCATTGCCGGTCTACATTTTACGTCCTCTCTGCTTCGGCAATCATCAGTTGTGAGGGTTATTCAAAAGTAGGGAACGTTTCCGTCTGACGCCGCTAGGCGCGCGCCGATCGCGTGTATTTCGGTATGTGCGTGCTCAGCAGCTCAGTCGGCATCCATCCGTGACAGCGGGAACGTCTCCGCGCGTCTGGTTTTTTTCAATATTCGAATTTGAAATGTGCGCTGCAATCGAAAATCTCGCCAGTTGTGAGGTGTGGTCTGTGATACGGTTTTTATTGTCCAAAAACCTAGAACCTATAGAAATTTATCGTGAATTGTGCAAAGTGTACGGAAACAACATAATGAGTGAATGTTCCGTCCACGAATGGTGCATTCGGTTTAAAAATGGCCGAAGCAACATTCATGATGAAGAGAAGAATGGACGCTCGAGCATTGTGACTGATAATCTTGTCGCTAAAGTTGATGAAACGATTCGTGAAAACTATCGCTTGACAATAATGTTGGTTTTGCTTTCTTTTCCACAAGTTTCACGGACTTTGTTGTTTGAAATTGTCACTCAAAAGCTAGGCTACCACAAATTTTGTGCACGTTGGGCGCCCAAAATGCTTACAGAGCACCATAAAAAACAGCGAATGTGGGCAACGTTGACATTTCTGGAGGACTACATGAACATGGTGATTCATTACTGTATCTGATCGTAACCGATGACGAGACTTGGGTGAAAAACGTCAATTGCGAGACAAAATTACTGTGCGAGTGGGGGCGCACAAGTTCCCCCAAAATCCAAGAAAATGTTTGCAAACCTTGTCAGCAAGGAATTTGATAGCGACAGTGTTTAGGGATAGGCAAAGTGTGCTTCTTATTGATTTTCTCGAATGTGGAGCAACCATAAATTCTGCCCAGTAGTGTCAAACTTTGCACAGCCTTAGAAGAGCAGTTCAAAGCAAACGCCGAGGATAGTTGACGTCAAAAATTGAGTTTTTGCACGACAATGCCCGACCTCGCACTAAAGAACTCCTTAATTCATTCAAATGGGAAATTTTCACTCATCTGTCCTACAGCCCCGATCTTGCACCTCGCGATTTCCACTTGTTTCCCAAGATGAAGAACTGGATTGCAACGCAGCGCTTTGATGACGACGCGGAACTCCAGGCGGGCGTGACCCACTGGCTGATGTCTCAGGCGGCAGAATTTACGACGAACGTCTTTCAAAGCTTGTCCACTCCTATAAGCGCCTCAGTGTGTTTGGTGACTATGTCGAAAACAAGGATGTCAGTCGCTCTTTCAGATGTATGTAATAAAATGAATTTCTTGTACTTAGTTTTTTTTTATGCCAAAACGTTCCCTGCCTTTTGAATAGCCCAAATAGCACAACTCCTCTGGTACTTTAAGTGTCTTGTTGCCTAATCTGATTGCTTTAACATCACCTAATTTATTTCGATTACATCCCATTATCTTTGTTTTGCTTTTGTTGATGTTCATCTTATATCCTCTTTTCAAGATACTGTCCATTCTGTTCAACTGCTCTTCCAAGTCCTTTGCTGTTTCTGACAGTATTACAATGTCGTAGGCATACCTCAAAGATTTTATCTTTGAACTTTAATTCCTACTCCAAATTTTTCTTTGGTTTCGTTTACTGCCTGTTGAATGTATATATTGAATAACATCGAGGTAGCCTACAACCTGTCTCACTCCCTTCTCAACCACTTCTTACGTTTCATGCCCCTCAACGCTTATAACTACCATCTGGTTTTTGTATAAGGTGTAAACAACCGTTCGCTCCTTCTATTTTACCGCCGCTGCCTTCCACAAATGCTATAAATGTAGGTTTGCATTTCCTTAACCTATCTCGTAGGGTCAGTATTCGCTTGGGTGTTCCAACATTTCTACAGAATCCAAACTGATCTTCCCTGATGTCAGCTTCTACAAGTTTTTCCATTCTTCTGTAAAGAATTCGTTGCAGGAGTAACTAAACTGATAATTCAATAATTTTCACACCTATCAGCAACAGCTTTCTTTGGAATTGGAATTACTACATTCTTCTTGTCTGAGGATATTTCGCCTGTTTCACACATCTTGCGAGCCAGACAGAACAGTTCTGTCTTGGCTAGCTGTCCCAAGACCATCTGTAGATCTGACGGAATATCGTCTACCACCGGGGCCTTCTTTCCACTTAAGATTTTTGTCAAATTCCTGTCACACTATCATATCTTCCATATCATTTTCATCTATGTCCTCTTCTGTTTCTGTAATATTGCTTTCAAGTCCATCTCTCTTGTACAGACCCTCTATACAGGGTGGTCCATTGATAGTGACCAGACCGAATATCTCACGAAATAAGCATCAACCGAAACAACTACAAAGAACAAAACTCGTATAAATTGAAGGGGGAAACCAGATGGTGCCATGGTTGACCCGCTAGATGGCGCTACCATAGGTCAAACGGATATCAACTGCGTTTTCTTAAAATAGTAACCCACATTTTCTATTTTTTACTAGAAACTTGTCTCCCAGTAGAACGTCCATCCGGAGACCGAGGCAGCATTACACCCTTGGAGAAAAGTCGGCTGGACACCAATGTATTGAATCGAGAAGCAATTTGTTTGTTCCATCCTCATTACGAGGGTGGGAGGGTTACATTTATCTGTCAGTATAGCGTCGTATACAAGAACCTTGATTCAAAAGAGAACGACCATCTGCTGACCGTGGCTGCATTAGACCCTTGGGGTGAAGTCATCTGTAGATTGATGTATTGAATCGCGACGCAATTTGTGTGTTCCATCCTCATTAGGAGGGTAGGAGGCTTACAATTAACTGTCAGTTTTGCGTTGGATGCAAGAAACTTGACTCCGAGGGAAAAATCCATCAGCTAACTGTGGCTGCGTTAGACCCTTGGGGAGAAGGGGGCTGGAGACTGATGTATTGAATCGCGACGCAATTTGTATGTTTCATCCTCTTTACGAGGGTGGGGGGTTTACAATTAACTGTCACTTTTGCGTTGAAAACAAGAAATTTGGCTCCAAAGAGAACGTCCATCCCCTGACCGTGGATGCGTTAGACCCTTGGGGACAATTTGGCTGGAGACTGATCTATTGAATAGCGACGCAATTTGTGTGTTCTATCGTCAATACGGGGGTGGGAAGTATACAATTAACTGTCAGTTTTGCGTCGGAAATGTTGTATGTGGCCTTCAGCAGTGCAATAAGTTAATATTTCTTTAATTAGGCTTTACGCCGTTCTGTTGTAAGCTTAAAAAGAAATTTCTTGGTTGGAAAAATTGTTTTTAATGTGATTTAATTATAGTTGTCCTTCAGACGTGTAGTATAGGCCTTCACCCGCTAATTGTTATCAAATGCACTTTTTTTTAAAAAGATTGAAAAATTTCACCAAATGTCTAACGCTGCCTTGGTCACCTAATGGATGTTCTACTGGGAGACCAGTTTCGTGTATTCGACGCAAGACTGACAGACGATTGTAACCTCCCACACTTGTAAAGAGGACGGAACACAACAATTGCGTCGCGAATCAATACATCACTCTCCAGCCGACTTCTCCCCAAGGCTCTAACACAGTCACCGTCAGCGGATGGACGTTATTATTTATTCCCAGGAGTTCGTCCATCCAGTGACCGTGGCTGCATTAGTCGCTAGGAGAGAAAGCGGCTGGAGACTGATGTACTGAATCACGATGCAATTTGTGTGTTCCAAGGTCAATATGAGGGTTGGATGGATAGAATTAACTGTCAGTTGTCCGTCGGAAAGAAGAAAATAGACTCCCAAGAGTATGTCTATCTGGTGTCTGTGGCAGTATTAGACCCTTGCAGAAAAGTCGGCTGGAAACTGATGTATTGAATTGTGACGCAATTTGTGTGTTCCATCCTCATTACGAGGGTGGGAGGGTTACAATTATCTGTCAGATTAGCGTCGGAAACAAGAACCTTGATTCCCAGGAGAACGTCCATCTGGTGACAGTGGCAGCGTTAGTCCCTTGGAGAAAAATCGGCTGGAGGATGATGAATTGAATCGCGAAGAATTTTTTGTGCTCTATTCTCATTAGGAGGGTTAGAATTATCTGTCAGTATTGTGTCAGATACAAGAAACGTGACTCCCAAGTGAACGTTCATCCGGCGGCAGAGGCAGCGTTAGACCCTTGGAGAAAAGTCGGCTGGAGATCGATGTATCGAATCACGACGAAAGTTCTGTGTTCCACCGTCAATATGATGGTGGGACGTTTACAATTACCTGTCAGATTTCCGCCGGAAAAATAAAACTTGCCCCCCAGGGCAAAATCCATCAGCTAACCGTGGCTGCGTTAGACCCTTTGGGGAGAAAACGGCTGGAGACTGATGTATTGAATCGCGACGCAATTTGTATGTTTCATCCTCTTTACGAGGGTGGGGTCTTTACAATTAAGTGTCAGTTTTGCGTCGGAAACAAGAAACTTGATTCCCAAGTGAATTTCCATCCGCTGACAGAGGCAGCGTTAGAATTTGGAGAAAATTCGGCTGGACACCGATGTATGAATCGCGACGCAATTTGTGTGTTCCTTCCTCATTAGGAGGGTGGGAGGGTTACAATTAACTGTCAGTTTTCCGTGGGATGCAAGAAACTTGACTCCCTGTAGGACATACATCTGGTGGCCGTGGCTGCATTAGACCCTTGGGGAGAAGTCAGCTGGAGTCTGATGTATTGAATCGTGAAGCAATTTCTGGCTTTCATCGTCATTAGGAAAAGGGTGGAGGGGTTACAATTATCTGTCAGTATTGCGTCGGATACAGGAACCTTGACTCCCAAGAGAACGTCCATCCAGTGACCGTGACTGCATTAGACCCTTGGGGAGAAGTCATATGTAGATTGATGTATTGAATCGCGACTAATTTGTGTGTTCCATCCTCATTATGATGGTGGGAGGGTTACAATTATCTGTAAGTATTGCGTAGGATACAAGAAACTTGACACCCAGGGAAACGTCTATCCAGTGACCGTGGCTGCGTTGGATCCTTGGGGAGAAGTCAGCTGGAGAGTAATGTATTGAATCGCGACGCAATTTGTGTGTTTCATCGTCAATACGCAGGTGGGATGGTTACTATTAACTGTCAGTTTTGCGTCGCAAAGAAGATCCTTGACTCCCAAGAGAACGTTCATCCAGTGAACGAGTCAGCCTTAGACCCTTGGAGAAAAGTCGGCTGGACATCGATGTATTGAATCGCGAAGCAATTTGTATGTTCCATCCTCATTGCGGGGGTGGGAGGATTACAATCATCTCTCAGTATTGAGTCAGATACAAGAAACTTGACTCGTTCATTCGGCGACAGAGAAAGCAACTGACCCTTGCAGAAAAGTCGGCAGGAGACCGATGTATTAAATCGCGACGAAAAATCTGTGTTCCATCGCCAATTTTATTGTGGGAAGTTCGCAATTAACTGTCAGTTTTCCGTCGGAAACAAGAAACTTTGACTACCAGGGCAAAATCCATCAGCTAACCGTGGCTGCGTTAGACCCTTGGGAGAAGTCAGCTGGAGACTGATGTATTGAATTGCAACGCAATTAATGGTTGCCATCGTCATTAGGAGGATGGGAGGGTTACAATTAAGTGTCAGTTTTGCGTCGGGTACAAGAAATTCAATCCCATGAGTTCGTTCACACGGTGACCATGGCAGAGTTGGTCGCTTGGAGAAAATTCGGTTGGAGGCTGATGTATTGATTTGCGACGCAATTTGTGTGTTCCATCCTCATTATTAGTGTAGGAGGGTTACAATTAACAGTCAGTATTGCGTCAGATACAAGAACCTTGATTCCCAAGAGAACGTTAAACCAGTGACCGTGGCTGCATTACACCTTTGAGGAGACGTCATCTGTAGATAGATGTATTGAATCACTGAGTCGCGACGCAATTTGTATGTTCCATCCTCATTAGGAGAGTGGGAGGGTTACAATTAACTGACAGTTTTGCGTCGGTGCAAGAAACCTCACTTCCAGGAGAACGTTCATCCGCTGACCGTGGCGCAATTTGTGTGTTCCATCGTCAATACGAGAGAGGGATGGTTACTATTATCAGTGAGTTTTGCGGCGGAAAGAAGAACCTTGACTCCCACGAGAACGACAATTCGGTGGCTGAGTCAGCATGAGAAATGTCGGCTGGACACCGATGTATTGAATGGCGAAGATATTTGTGTGTTTCATCCTCATTACGAAGGTGGGAAGTTTACAATTAACTGTCAGTTCTGCGTCGAAAACAGGAAACCACTCCCATGAGAAAGTCCATCTGCTGACAGACGCAGCATTAGACCTTTTCAGAAATTCCGCTGGACACCGATGTATTAAATCGCGAAGCAATTTGTGTGTTCCATCCTCATTACGACTGTGGGAGGGTTGCAATTATCTGTCAGTATTGCGTCTGATACAAGGAACTTGACTCCCAAGAGCACGTTCATCCAACGACAGAGGCAGCGTTAGACCCTTGGAGAAAAGTCACCTGGAGTCCGATGTATTGAATCAATTTTTGTGTTCCATTCACATTACGACGGTGGGAGCGTAACAATTATCTGTCAGTATTGATTCGGATACAAGATACGTGACTCCCTGGGGAACGTCTATATAGTGACACAGGCAGCGTTAGACCCTTGGAGAAAAGTCGATTGGAGACCGGTGTATTGAATCGCGGCAAAATTTCTGTGTATTATCGTTAATATGGTGGTGGGAAGTTTAGATTAAACTGTCAGTAGTGCGTCGGAAACAAGAAACTTGCCTCCCAGGACAAAATCCATTAGCTAATTGTGGCTGCATTAGACCCTAGGGGACAAGTCGGCTGGAGACTGATGTATTTCATGTCGAAGCAATTTGTGTGTTCCATCCTCATTACGAGGTTGGGAGAGTTACAATTAACTGTCAGTTTTGCGTCAGATACAAGAAACTTGACTCCCCAGGTGAACGTCATCCGGTGACTGTGGGTGCGATAGACCCCTGGGGAGAAGTCGGCTGGAGACATGTATTGAATTGCGACGCAATTTGTGTGTTCCATCATCAATACGAGAGAGGGATGGTTACTATTATCAGTGAGTTTTGCGGCGGAAAGAAGAACCTTGACTCCCACGAGAACGACAATTCGGTGACTGAGTCAGCATGAGAAATGTCGGCTGGACACCGATGTATTGAATGGCGACGATATTTGTGTGTTTCATCCTCATTACGAAGGTGGGAGGGTTACAATTAACTTTCAAATTTGCGTCGGATACAAGAAACTTGACTCTCCAGGGGAATGTCTATCCTGTGACTGTGGCTGCGATAGACCCTTGGGGAGAAGTCGGCTGGAGACATGTATTGAATTGCGACGCAATTTGTGTGTTCCATCATCAATACGAGAGTGGGATGGTTACTATTATCTGTGAGTTTTGCGGCGGAAAGAAGAACCTTGACTCCCACGAGAACAACCATTCGGTGACTGAGTCAGCATGAGAAATGTCGTCTGGACACCGATGTATTGAATGGCGAAGCAATTTGTGTGTTCCATCCTCATTACGAACGTGGGAGGTTTACTGTCAGTTTTGCGTCGGATACAAACGACTTGTGACCCCAGGGGAACGTCTATCCGGTGACTGTGGCTGCGATAGACCCTTGGGGAGAATTCGGCTGCAGACATGTGTTGAATTGCGACGCAATTTGTGTGTTCCATCGTCAATACGGGGGTGGGATTGTTACTATTAACTGTGAGTTTTGCGTCGGAAAGAAGAACCTTGACTTCCACGAGAACGACCATTCGGTGACTGAGTCAGCATGAGAAATGTCGGCTGGACACCGATGTATTGAATGGCGAAGCAATTTGTGTGTTCCATCCTCATTACGAAGGTGGGAGGGTGACAATTAACTGTCAGTTTTCCGTTGGATACAAGGAACTTGAGTCTCCAGGGGAACGTCTATCCTGTGACTGTGGCTGCGATAGACCCTTGGGGAGAAGTCGGCTGGAGACAGGTATTGAATTGCGACGCAATTTGTGTGTTCCATCGTCAATACGAGATTGGGATGGTTATTATTAACTGTGAGATTTGCGTCGGAAAGAAGAACCTTGACTCCCACAAGAACGACCATTTGGTGACTGAGTCATCATGAGAAATGTCGGCAGGACACAGATGTATTGAATGGCGAAGCAATTTGTGTGTTCCATCCTCATTACGAAGGTGGGAGGGTTACAATTAACTGTCAGTTTTCCGTCGGATACAAGGAACTTGACTCTCCAGGGGAACGTCTATCCTGTGACTGTGGCTGCGATAGACCCTTGGGGAGAAGTCGGCTGGAGACAGGTATTGAATTGCGACGCAATTTGTGTGTTCCATCGTCAATACGAGATTGGGATGGTTATTATTAACTGTGAGATTTGCGTCGGAAAGAAGAACCTTGACTCCCACAAGAACGACCATTCGGTGACTGAGTCAGCATGAGAAATGTCGGCTGGACACCGATGTATTGAATGGCGAAGCAATTTGTGTGTTCCATCCTCATTACGAAGGTGGGAGGGTGACAATTAACTGTCAGTTTTCCGTCGGATACAAGGAACTTGACTCTCCAGGGGAACGTCTATCCTGTGACTGTGGCTGCGATAGACCCTTGGGGAGAAGTCGGCTGGAGACAGGTATTGAATTGCGACGCAATTTGTGTGTTCCATCGTCAATACGAGATTGGGATGGTTATTATTAGCTGTGAGATTTGCGTCGGAAAGAAGAACCTTGACTCCCACAAGAACGACCCTTCGGTGACTGAGTCAGCATGAGAAATGTCGGCTGGACACCGATGTATTGAATGGCGAAGCAATTTGTGTGTTCCATCCTCATTACGAAGGTGGGAGGGTGACAATTAACTGTCAGTTTTCCGTCGGATACAAGGAACTTGACTCTCCAGGGGAACGTCTATCCTGTGACTGTGGCTGCGATAGACCCTTGGGGAGAAGTCGGCTGGAGACAGGTATTGAATTGCGACGCAATTTGTGTGTTCCATCGTCAATACGAGATTGGGATGGTTATTATTAACTGTGAGATTTGCGTCGGAAAGAAGAACCTTGACTCGCACAAGAACGACCATTCGGTGACTGAGTCAGCATGAGAAATGTCGGCAGGACACAGATGTATTGAATGGCGAAGCAATTTGTGTGTTCCATCCTCATTACGAAGGTGGGAGGGTTACAATTAACTGTCAAATTTGCGTCGGATACAAGAAACTTGACTCTCCAGGGGAATGTCTATCCTGTGACTGTGGCTGCGATAGACCCTTGGGGAGAAGTCGGCTGGAGACAGGTATTGAATTGCGACGCAATTTGTGTGTTCCATAATCAATACGAGAGTGGGATGGTTACTATTATCTGTGAGTTTTGTGGCGGAAAGAAGAACCTTGACTTCCACAAGAACGACCATTCGGTGACTAGGTCAGCATGAGAAATGTCGGCTGGACACCGATGTATTGAATGGCGAAGCAATTTGTGTGTTCCATCCTCATTACGAAGGTGGGAGGGTTACAATTAACTGTCAGTTTTCCGTCGGATACAAGGAACTTGACTCTCCAGGGGAACGTCTATCCTGTGACTGTGGCTGCGATAGACCCTTGGGGAGAAGTCGGCTGGAGACAGGTATTGAATTGCGACGCAATTTGTGTGTTCCATCGTCAATACGAGATTGGGATGGTTATTATTAACTGTGATATTTGCGTCGGAAAGAAGAACCTTGACTCCCACAAGAACGACCATTCGGTGACTGAGTCAGCATGAGAAATGTCGGCTGGACACGGATGTATTGAATGGCGAAGCAATTTGTGTGTTCCATCCTCATTACGAAGGTGGGAGTGTTACTGTCAGTTTTGCGTCGGATACAAACGACTTGTGACCCCAGGGGAACGTCTATCCGGTGACTGTGGCTGCGATAGACCCTTGGGGAGAATTCGGCTGCAGACATGTATTGAATTGCGACGCAATTTGTGTGTTCCATCATCAATACGAGTGTGGGATGGTTACTATTATCTGTGAGTTTTGCGGCGGAAAGAAGAACCTTGACTCGCACAAGAACGACCATTCGGTGACTGAGTCAACATGAGAAATGTCGGCTGGACACCGATGTATTGAATGGCGAAGCAATTTGTGTGTTCCATCCTCATTACGAAGGTGGGAGGGTGAAAATTAACTGTCAATTTTCCGCCGGATACAAGGAACTTGACTCTCCAGGGGAACGTCTATCCTGTGACTGTGGCTGCGATAGACCCTTGGGGAGAAGTCGGCTGGAGACAGGTATCGAATTGCGACGCAATTTGTGTGTTCCATCGTCAATACGAGATTGGGATGGTTATTATTAACTGTGAGATTTGCGTCGGAAAGAAGAACCTTGACTCCCACAAGAACTACCATTCGGTGACTGAGTCAGCATGAGAAATGTCGGCGGGACACAGATGTATTGAATGGCGAAGCAATTTGTGTGTTCCATCCTCATTACGAAGGTGGGAGGGTTACAATTAACTGTCAGTTCTGCATCGGATACAAGAAAGTTTACTCTCCAGGGGAACGTCTATACGGTGACTGTGGCAGCGTTAGACTCTTGGGGAGAAGTCGGCTGGAGACATGTATTGAATTGCGACGCAATTTCTGTGTTCCATCGTCAATACGAGGTTTGGATGATTACCATTAACTGTGAGTTTTGCGTCGGAAGAAGAATCTTGACTCCCACGAGAACGAACATTCGGTGACTGAGTCAGCATGAGAAATGTCGGCTGCTCACAGATGCATTGAATGACGAAGCAATTTGTGTGTTCCATCTTCATTACGAAGGTGGGAGGGTTACAATTAACTGTCAGTTTTTCGTCGGATACAAGAAACTTGACTCCCCAGGGGAACGTCATCCGGTGACTGTGGGTGCGATAGACCCCTGGGGAGAAGTCGGCTGGAGACATGTATTGAATTGCGACGCAATTTGTGTGTTCCATCGTCAATACGAGGGTGGGATAGTTACTATTAACTGTGAGTTTTGCGTCGGAAAGAAGAATCTTGACTCCCACGAGAACGACCATTCGGTGACTGAGTCAGCATGAGAAATGTCGGCTGCTCACCGATGTATTGAATGGCGAAGCAATTTGTGTGTTCCATCTTCATTACGAAGGTGGGAGGGTTACAATTAACTGTCAGTTTTTCGTCGGATACAAGAAACTTGACTCCCCAGGGGAACGTCTATCCTGTGACTGTGGCTGCGATAGACACTTGGGAGAAGTCGGCTGGAGACATGTATTGAATTGCGACGCAATTTGTGTGTTCCATCATCATTACGAGAGAGGGATGATTACTATTATCAGTGAGTTTTGCGGCGGAAAGAAGAACCTTGACTCCCACGAGAACGACAATTCGGTGACTGAGTCAGCATGAGAAATGTCGGATGGACACCGATGTATTGAATGGCGAAGATATTTGTGTGTTTCATCCTCATTACGAAGGTGGGAGGGTTACAATTAACTGTCAAATTTGCGTCGGATACAAGAAACTTGACTCTCCAGGGGAATGTCTATCCTGTGACTGTGGCTGCGATAGACCCTTGGGGAGAAGTCGGCTGGAGACAGGTATTGAATTGCGACGCAATTTGTGTGTTCCATAATCAATACGAGAGTGGGATGGTTACTATTATCTGTGAGTTTTGTGGCGGAAAGAAGAACCTTGACTTCCACAAGAACGACCATTCGGTGACTGGGTCAGCATGAGAAATGTCGGCTGGACACCGATGTA
This sequence comes from Schistocerca cancellata, assembly GCF_023864275.1. Classification (NCBI taxonomy): domain Eukaryota; kingdom Metazoa; phylum Arthropoda; class Insecta; order Orthoptera; family Acrididae; genus Schistocerca; species Schistocerca cancellata. The sequence goes on along the minus strand of NC_064637.1, from coordinate 63,156,506 downwards.
TTCAACGGCGAAGCAATTTGTGTGTTCCATCCTCATTACGAAGGTGGGAGGGTTACTGTCAGTTTTGCGTCGGATACAAACGACTTGTCACCCCAGGGGAACGTCTATCAGGTGACTGTGGCTGCGATAGACCCTTGGGGAGAATTCGGCTGGAGACATGTATTGAATTGCGACGCAATTTGTGTGTTCCATCGTCAATACGAGGGTGGGATTGTTACTATTAACTGTGAGTTTTGCGTCGGAAAGAAGAACCTTGACTTCAACAAGAACGACCATTTGGTGACTGAGTCAGCATGAGAAATGTCGGCTGGACACCGATGTATTGAATGGCGAAGCAATTTGTGTGTTCCATCCTCATTACGAAGGTGGGAGGGTTACTGTAAGTTTTGCGTCGGATACAAACGACTTGTGACCCCAGGGGAACGTCTATCCGGTGACTGTGGCTGCGATAGACCCTTGGGGAGAAGTCCGCTGGAGACATGTATTGAATTGCGACGCAATTTGTGTCTTCCATCATCAATACGAGAGTGGGATGGTTACTATTATCTGTGAGTTTTTGCGGCGGAAGAATAACCTTGACTCGCACAAAAACGACATTTCGGTGACTGAGTCAACATGAGAAATGTCGGCTGGACACCGATGTATTGAATGGCGAAGCAATTTGTGTGTTCCATCCTCATTACGAAGGTGGGAGGGTGACAATTAACTGTCAGTTTTCCGTCGGATACAAGGAACTTGACTCTCCAGGGGAACGTCTATCCTGTGACTGTGGCTGCGATAGACCCTTGGGGAGAAGTCGGCTGGAGACAGGTATTGTATTGCGACGCAATTTGTGTGTTCCATCGTCAATACGAGATTGGGATGGTTATTATTAAGTGTGAGATTTGCGTCGGAAAGAAGAACCTTGACTCCCACAAGAACGACCATTCGGTGACTGAGTCAGCATGAGAAATGTCGGCAGGACACAGATGTATTGAATGGCGAAGCAATTTGTGTGTTCCATCCTCATTACGAAGGTGGGAGGGTTACAATTAACTGTCAGTTTTGCATCAGATACAAGAAAGTTGACTCGCCAGGGGAACGTCTATACAGTGACTGTGGCAGCGTTAGACTCTTGGGGAGAAGTCGGCTGGAGACATGTATTGAATTGCGACGCAATTTCTGTGTTCCATCGTCAATACGAGGTTTGGATGGTTACTATTAACTGTGAGTTTTGCGTCGGAAAGAAGAACTATGACTTCCATAAGAACGACCATTCGGTGACTGAGTCAGCATGAGAAATGTCGGCTGGACACCGATGTATTGAATGGCGAAGCAATTTGTGTGTTCCATCCTCATTACGAAGCTGGGAGGGTCAGTTTTCCGTCAGTTTTCCGTCGGATACAAGGAACTTGACTCTCCAGGGGAACGTCTATCCTGTGACTGTGGCTGCGATAGACCCTTGGGGAGAAGTCGGCTGGAGACAGGTATTGAATTGCGACGCAATTTCTATGTTCCGTCGTCAATACGAGGTTTGGATGATTACCATTAACTGTGAGTTTTGCTTCGGAAGAAGAATCTTGACTCCCACGAGAACGACCATTCGGTGACTGAGTCAGCATGAGAAACGTCGGCTGCTCACCGATGTATTGAATGACGAAGCAATTTGTGTGTTCCATCTTCATTACCAAGGTGGGAGGGTTACAATTAACTGTCAGTTTTTCGTCGGATACAAGAAACTTGACTCCCCAGGGGAACGTCTATCCTGTGACTGTGGCAGCGATAGACCCTTGGGGTGAATTCGGCTGGAGACATGTATTGAATTGCGACGCAATTTGTGTGTTCCATCGTCAATACGAGGGTGGGATTGTTTCTATTAACTGTGAGTTTTGCGTCGGAAAGAAGAACCTTGACTTCCACAAGAACGACCATTCGGTGACTGAGTCAGCATGAGAAATGTCGGCTGCACACCGATGTATTGAATGGCGAAGCAATTTGTGTGTTCCATCCTCATTCCGAAAGGTGGAAGGGTTACAATTAACTGTCAGTTTTCCGTCGGATACAAGGAACTTGACTCTCCAGGGGAACGTCTATCCTGTGACTGTGGCTGCGATAGACCCTTGGGGAGAAGTCGGCTGGAGACAGGTATTGAATTGCGACGCAATTTGTGTGTTCCATCGTCAATACGAGATTGGGATGGTTATAATTAACTGTGAGATTTGCGTCGGAAAGAAGAACCTTGACTCCCACAAGAACGACCATTCGGTGACTGAGTCAGCATGAGAAATATCGGCAGGACAGAGATGTATTGAATGGCGAAGCAATTTGTGTGTTCCATCCTCATTACGAAGGTGGGAGGGTTACAATTAACTGTCAGTTTTCCGTCGGATACAAGGAACTTGACTCTCCAGGGGAACGTCTATCCTGTGACTGTGGCTGCGATAGACCCTTGGGGAGAAGTCGGCTGGAGACAGGTATTGAATTGCGACGCAATTTGTGTGTTCCATCGTCAATACGAGATTGGGATGGTTATTATTAACTGTGAGATTTGCGTTGGTTAGAAGAACCTTGACTCCCACAAGAACGACCATTCGGTGACTGAGTCAGCATGAGAAATGTCGGCTGGACACCGATGTATTGAATGGCGAAGCAATTTGTGTGTTCCATCCTCATTACGAAGGTGGGAGGGTTACTATTAACTGTCAGTTTTGCATCGGATACAAGAAAATTGACACGCCAGGGGAACGTCTATACGGTGACTGTGGCAGCGTTAGACTCTTGGGGAGAAGTCGGCTGGAGACATGTATTGAATTACGACGCACTTTCTGTGTTCCCTCGTCAATACGAGGTTTGGATGATTACCATTAACTGTGAGTTTTGCGTCGGAAGAAGAATCTTGACTCTCACGAGGAAGACCATTCGGTGACTGAGTCAGCTCGAGAATGTCGGCTGGACACAGATGTATTGAATGGCGAAGCAATTTGTGTGTTCCATCCTCATTACGAAAGGTGGGAGGGTTACAATTAAGTGTCAGTTTTGCGTCGGATACAAGAAACTTGACTCTCCAGGGTAACGTCTATCTGGTGACTGTGGCTGCGATAGACTCTTGAGGAGAAGTCGGCTGGAGACATGTATTGAATTGCGAAGCAATTTTTGTGTTCCATCGTCAATACGAGGGTTGGATGGTTACTATTAATTGTGAGTTTTGCGTCGGAAAGAAGAACCTTGACTTCCACGAGAACGACCATTCGGTGACTGAGTCAGCATGAGAAATGTCGGCTGGACACCGATGTATTAAATGGCGAAGCAATTTGTGTGTTCCATCCTCATTATGAAGGTGGGAGGGTTACTGTAAATTTTGCGTCGGATACAAACTACTTGTGACCCCAGGGGAACGGCTATCCGGTGACTGTGGCTGCGATAGACCCTTGGGGAGAAGTCGGCTGGAGACATGAATTGAATTGCGACGCAATTTGTGTGTTCCATCGTCAATACGAGGGTGGGATAGTTACTATTAACTGTGAGTTTTGCGTCGGAAAGAAGAACCTTGACTCCCACAAGAACGACCATTCGGTGACTGAGTCAGCATGAGAAATGTCGGCAGGACACAGATGTATTGAATGGCGAAGGAATTTGTGTGTTCCATCCTCATTACGAAGGTGGGAGGGTTACAATTAACTGTCAGTTTTGCATCGGATACAAGAAAGTTGACACGCCAGGGGAACGTCTATACGGTGACTGTGGCACCGTTAGACTCTTGGGGAGAAGTCGGCTGGATACATGTATTGAATTGCGACGCAATTTCTGTGTTCCCTCGTCAATACGAGGTTTGGATGATTACCATTAACTGTGAATTTTGCGTCGGAAGAAGAATCTTGACTCTCACGAGGAAGACCATTCGGTGACTGAGTCAGCTCGAGAATGTCGGCTGGACACCGATGTATTGAATGGCGAAGCAATTTGTGTGTTCCATCCTCATTACGAAGGTGGGAGGGTTACAATTAAGTGTCAGTTTTGCGTCGGATACAAGAAACTTGACTCTCCAGGGGAACGTCTATCCGGTGACTGTGGCCGCGATAGACTCTTGAGGAGAAGTCGGCTGGAGACATGTATTGAATTGCGACGCAATTTTTGTGTTCCATCATCAATACGAGGGTTGGATGGTTACTATTAACTGTGAGTTTTGCGTCGGAAAGAAGAACCTTGACTTCCACGAGAACGACCATTCGGTGACTGAGTCAGCATGAGAAATGTCGGCTGGACACCGATGTATTGAATGGCGAAGCAATTTGTGTGTTCCATCCTCATTACGAAGGTGGGAGTGTTACTGTCAGTTTTGCGTCGGATACAAACGACTTGTGACCCCAGGGGAACGGCTATCCGGTGACTGTGGCTGCGATAGACACTTGGGGAGAAGTCGGCTGGAGACATGTATTGAATTGCGACGCAATTTGTGTGTTCCATCATCAATACGAGAGAGGGATGGTTACTATTATCAGTGAGTTTTGCGGCGGAAAGAAGAACCTTGACTCCCACGAGAACGACAATGCATGAGAAATGTCGGCTGGACACCGATGTATTGAATGGCGAAGATATTTGTGTGTTTCATCCTCATTACGAAGGTGGGAGGGTTACAATTAACTGTCAAATTTGCGTCGGATACAAGAAACTTGACTATCCAGGGGAATGTCTATCCTGTGACTGTGGCTGCGATAGACCCTTGGGGAGAAGTCGGCTGGAGACATGTATTGAATTGCGACGTAATTTGTGTGTTCCATCATCAATACGAGAGTGGGATAGTTACTATTATCTGTGAGTTTTGCAGTGGAAAGAAGAACCTTGACTCCCACGAGAACAACCATTCGGTGACCGAGTCAGCATGAGAAATGTCGGCTGGACACCGATGTATTGAATGGCGAAGCAATTTGTGTGTTCCATCCTCATTACGAAGGTGGGAGGGTTACTGTCAGTTTTGCGTCGGATACAAACGGTTTGTGACCCCAGGGGAACGTCTATCCGGTGACTGTGGCTGCGATAGACCCTTGGGGAGAATTCGGCTGGAGACATGTATTTAATTGCGACGCAATTTGTGTGTTCCATCGTCAATACGAGGGTGGGATTGTTACTATTAACTGTGAGTTTTGCGTCGGAAAGAAGAACCTTGACTTCCATAAGAACGACCATTCGATGACTGAGTCAGCATGAGAAATGTCGGCTGGACACCGATGTATTGAATGGCGAAGCAATTTGTGTGTTCCATCCTCATTACGAAGGTGGGAGGGTCAGTTTTCCGTCAGTTTTCCGTCGGATACAAGGAACTTGACTCTCCAGGGGAACGTCTATCCTGTGACTGTGGCTGCGATAGACCCTTGGGGAGAAGTCGGCTGGAGACAGGTATTGAATTGCGACGCAATTTGTGTGTTCCATCGTCAATACGAGATTGGGATGGTTATTATTAACTGTGAGATTTGCGTCGGAAAGAAGCACCTTGACTTCCACAAGAACGACAATTCGGTGACTGAGTCAGCATGAGAAATGTCGGCAGGACACAGATGTATTGAATGGCGAAGCAATTTGTGTGTTCCATCCTCATTACGAAGGTGGGAGGGTTACTGTCAGTTTTGCGTCGGATACAAACGACTTGTGACCCCAGGGGAACGTCTATCCGGTGACTGTGGCTGCGATAGACCCTTGGGGAGAATTCGGCTGGAGACATGTATTGAATTGCGACGCAATTTGTGTGTTCCATCATCAATACGAGAGTGGGATGGTTACTATTATCTGTGAGTTTTTGCGGCGGAAAGAAGAACCTTGACTCGCACAAGAACGACCATTCGGTGACTGAGTCAACATGAGAAATGTCGGCTGGACACCGATGTATTGAATGGCGAAGCAATTTGTGTGTTCCATCCTCATTACGAATGTGGGAGGGTGACAATTAACTGTCAGTTTTCCGTCGGATACAAGGAACTTGACTCTCCAGGGGAACGTCTATCCTGTGACTGTGGCTGCGATAGACCCTTGGGGAGAAGTCGGCTGGAGACAGGTATTGAATTGCGACGCAATTTGTGTGTTCCATCGTCAATACGAGATTGGGATGGTTATTATTAACTGTGAGATTTGCGTCGGAAAGAAGAACCTTGACTCCCACAAGAACGACCATTCGGTGACTGAGTCAGCATGAGAAATGTCGGCAGGACACAGATGTATTGAATGGCGAAGCAATTTGTGTGTTCCATCCTCATTACGAAGCTGGGAGGGTCAGTTTTCCGTCAGTTTTCCGTCGGATACAAGGAACTTGACTCTCCAGGGGAACGTCTATCCTGTGACTGTGGCTGCGATAGACCCTTGGGGAGAAGTCGGCTGGAGACAGGTATTGAATTGCGACGCAATTTCTATGTTCCGTCGTCAATACGAGGTTTGGATGATTACCATTAACTGTGAGTTTTACGTCGGAAGAAGAATCTTGACTCCCACGAGAACGACCATTCGGTGACTGAGTCAGCATGAGAAATGTCGGCTGCTCACCGATGTATTGAATGACGAAGCAATTTGTGTGTTCCATCTTCATTACGAAGGTGGGAGGGTTACAATTAACTGTCAGTTTTTCGTCGGATACAAGAAACTTGACTCCCCAGGGGAACGTCTATCCTGTGACTGTGGCAGCGATAGACCCTTGGGGTGAATTCGGCTGGAGACATGTATTGAATTGCGACGCAATTTGTGTGTTCCATCGTCAATACGAGGGTGGGATTGTTTCTATTAACTGTGAGTTTTGCGTCGGAAAGAAGAACCTTGACTTCCACAAGAACGACCATTCGGTGACTGAGTCAGCATGAGAAATGTCGGCTGGACACCGATGTATTGAATGGCGAAGCAATTTGTGTGTTCCATCCTCATTCCGAAAGGTGGTAGGGTTACAATTAACTGTCAGTTTTCCGTCGGATACAAGGAACTTGACTCTCCAGGGGAACGTCTATCCTGTGACTGTGGCTGCGATAGACCCTTGGGGAGAAGTCGGCTGGAGACAGGTATTGAATTGCGACGCAATTTGTGTGTTCCATCGTCAATACGAGATTGGGATGGTTATAATTAACTGTGAGATTTGCGTCGGAAAGAAGAACCTTGACTCCCACAAGAACGACCATTCGGTGACTGAGTCAGCATGAGAAATGTCGGCTGGACAGAGATGTATTGAATGGCGAAGCAATTTGTGTGTTCCATCCTCATTACGAAGGTGGGAGGGTTACAATTAACTGTCAGTTTTCCGTCGGATACAAGGAACTTGACTCTCCAGGGGAACGTCTATCCTGTGACTGTGGCTGCGATAGACCCTTGGGGAGAAGTCGGCTGGAGACAGGTATTGAATTGCGACGCAATTTGTGTGTTCCATCGTCAATACGAGATTGGGATGGTTATTATTAACTGTGAGATTTGCGTCGGTTAGAAGAACCTTGACTCCCACAAGAACGACCATTCGGTGACTGAGTCAGTATGAGAAATGTCGGCTGGACACCGATGTATTGAATGGCGAAGCAATTTGTGTGTTCCATCCTCATTACGAAGGTGGGAGGGTTACTATTAACTGTCAGTTTTGCATCGGATACAAGAAAATTGACACGCCAGGGGAACGTCTATACGGTAACTGTGGCAGCGTTAGACTCTTGGGGAGAAGTCGGCTGGAGACATGTATTGAATTGCGACGCACTTTCTGTGTTCCCTCGTCAATACGAGGTTTGGATGATTACCATTAACTGTGAGTTTTGCGTCGGAAGAAGAATCTTGACTCTCACGAGGAAGACCATTCGGTGACTGAGTCAGCTCGAGAATGTCGGCTGGACACCGATGTATTGAATGGCGAAGCAATTTGTGTGTTCCATCCTCATTACGAAGGTGGGAGGGTTACTGTCAGTTTTGCGTCGGATACAAACGGTTTGTGACCCCAGGGGAACGTCTATCCGGTGACTGTGGCTGCGATAGACCCTTGGGGAGAATTCGGCTGGAGACATGTATTTAATTGCGACGCAATTTGTGCGTTCCATCGTCAATACGAGGGTGGGATTGTTACTATTAACTGTGAGTTTTGCGTCGGAAAGAAGAACCTTGACTTCCATAAGAACGACCATTCGGTGACTGAGTCAGCATGAGAAATGTCGGCTGGACACCGATGTATTGAATGGCGAAGCAATTTGTGTGTTCCATCCTCATTACGAAGGTGGGAGGGTCAGTTTTCCGTCAGTTTTCCGTCGGATACAAGGAACTTGACTCTCCAGGGGAACGTCTATCCTGTGACTGTAGCTGCGATAGACCCTTGGGGAGAAGTCGGCTGGAGACAGGTATTGAATTGCGACGCAATTTGTGTGTTCCATCGTCAATACGAGATTGGGATGGTTATTATTAACTGTGAGATTTGCGTCGGAAAGAAGCACCTTGACTTCCACAAGAACGACCATTCGGTGAGTGAGTCAGCATGAGAAATGTCGGCAGGACACAGAAGTATTGAATGGCGAAGCAATTTGTGTGTTCCATCCTCATTACGAAGGTGGGAGGGTCAGTTTTCCGTCGGATACAAGGAACTTGACTCTCCAGGGGAACGTCTATCCTGTGACTGTGGCTGCGATAGACCCTTGGGGAGAAGTCGCCTGGAGACAGGTATTGAATTGTGACGCAATTTGTGTGTTCCATCGTCAATACGAGATTGGGATGGTTATTATTAACTGTGAGATTTGCGTCGGAAAGAAGAACCTTGACTCCCACAAGAACGACCATTCGGTGACTGAGTCAGCATGAGAAATGTCGGCTGGACACCGATGTATTGAATGGCGAAGCAATTTGTGTGTTCCATCCTCATTACGAAGGTGGGAGGGTTACTGTCAGTTTTGCGTCGGATACAAACGACTTGTGACCCCAGGGGAACGTCTATCCGGTGACTGTGGCTGCGATAGACCCTTGGGGAGAATTCGGCTGGAGACATGTATTGAATTGCGACGCAATTTGTGTGTTCCATCATCAATACGAGAGTGGGATGATTACTATTATCTGTGAGTTTTTGCGGCGGAAAGAAGAACCTTGACTCGCACAAGAACGACCATTCGGTGACTGAGTCAACATGAGAAATGTCGGCTGGACACCGATGTATTGAATGGCGAAGCAATTTGTGAGTTCCATCCTCATTACGAATGTGGGAGGGTGACAATTAACTGTCAGTTTTCCGTCGGATACAAGGAACTTGACTCTCCAGGGGAACGTCTATCCTGTGACTGTGGCTGCCATAGACCCTTGGGGAATAGTCGGCTGGAGACAGGTATTGAATTGCGACGCAATTTGTGTGTTCCATCGTCAATACGAGATTGGGATGGTTATTATTAAGTGTGAGATTTGCGTCGGAAAGAAGAACCTTGACTCCCACAAGAACGACCATTCGGTGACTGAGTCAGCATGAGAAATGTCGGCAGGACACAGATGTATTGAATGGCGAAGCAATTTGTGTGTTCCATCCTCATTACGAAGGTGGGAGGGTTACAATTAACTGTCAGTTTTGCATCGGATACAAGAAAGTTGACTCTCCAGGGGAACGTCTATACGGTGACTGTGGCAGCGTTAGACTCTTGGGGAGAAGTCGGCTGGAGACATGTATTGAATTGCGACGCAATTTCTGTGTTCCCTCGTCAATACGAGGTTTGGATGATTACCATTAACTGTGAGTTTTGCGTCGGAAGAAGAATCTTGCTCCCACGAGGAAGACCATTCGGTGACTGAGTCAGCTCGAGAATGTCGGCTGGACACCGATGTATTGAATGGCGAAGAAATTTGTGTGTTCCATCCTCATTACGAAGGTGGGAGGGTTACAATTAAGTGTCAGTTTTGCGTCGGATACAAGAAACTTGACTCTCCAGGGGAACGTCTAACCGGTGACTGTGGCTGCGATAGACTCTTGGGGAGAAGTCGGCTGGAGACATGTATTGAATTGCGACGCAATTTTTGTGTTCCATCGTCAATACGAGGGTGGGATGGTTACTATTAACTGTGAGTTTTGCGTCGGAAGAAGAACCTTGACTTCCACGAGAACGACCATTCGGTGACTGAGTCAGCATGAGAAATGTCGGCTGGACACCGATGTATTGAATGGCGAAGCAATTTGTGTGTTCCATCCTCATTACGAAGGTGGGAGGTTTACTGTCAGTTTTGCGTCGGATACAAACGACTTGTGACCCCAGGGGAACGGCTATCCGGTGACTGTGGCTGCGATAGACCCTTGAGGAGAAGTCGGCTGGAGACAGGTATTGAATTGCGACGCAATTTGTGTGTTCCACCGTCAATACGAGATTGTGATGGCTATTAATAACTGTGAGTTTTGCGTCGGAAAGAAGAACATTGACTCCCACGAGAACGACCATTCGGTGACTGAGTCAGCATCAGAAATGTCGGCTGGACACCGATGTATTGAATGGCAAAGCAATTTGTGTGTTCCATCCTCAATACGAAGGTGGGAGGGTTACAATTGAGTGTCAGGTTTGCATCGGATACAAGAAAGTTGACTCCCCAGGGGAACTGCTATACGGTGACTGTGGCTGCGTTAGACTCTTTGGGAGGAGTCGGCTGGAAACATGTATTGAATTGCGACGCAATTTGTGTGTTCAATCGTCAATACGAGGGTTGGATGACTACTATTAACTGTGAGTTTTGCCGTCGGAAGAAGAACCTTGACTCCCACGAGAACGACCATTCGGTGACTGAGTCAACATGAGAAATGTCGGCTGGACACCGATGTATTGAATGGCGAAGGAATTTGTGTGTTCCATCCTCATTACGAAGGTGGGAGGGTTACAATTAACTGTCAGTTTTGCATCGGTTACAAGAAAGTTGACTCTCCAGGGGAACGTCTATACGGTGACTGTGGCTGCGATAGACCCTTGGGGAGAAGTAGGCTGGAGACATGTATTGAAATGCGACGCAATTTGTGTGTTCCATCGTCAATACGAGGGTTGGATGATTACTATTAACTGTGAGTTTTGCGTCGGAAGAAGAATCTTGACTCCCACGAGAACGACCATTCAGTGACTGAGTCAGCATGAGAAATGTCGACTGGACACCGATGTATTGAATGGCGAAGCAATTTGTGTGTTCCATCCTCATTACGAAGGTGGGAGGGTTACAATTAAGTGTCAGTTTTGCATCGGATACAAGAAAGTTGACTCTCCAGGGGAACGTCTATACGGTGACTGTGGCTGCGTTAGACCCTTGGGGAGAAGTCGGCTGGAAACATGTATTGAATTGCGACGCAATTTGTGTGTTCCATCGTCAATACAAGGGTTGGATGATTACTATTAACTGTGAGTTTTGCGTCGGAAGAAGAATCTTGACCCCCACGAGAACGACCATTCGGTGACTGAGTCAGCATGAGAAATGTCGGCTGGACACCGATGTATTGAATGGCGAAGCAATTTGTGTGTTCCATCCTCATTACGTAGGTGGGAGGGTTACTGTCAGTTTTGCGTCGGATACAAACGACTTGTAACCCAAGGGGAACGGCTATCCGGTGACTGTGTCTGCCATAGACCCTTGGGGAGAAGTCGGCTGGAGACATGTATTGAATTGCGACGCAATTTGTGTGTTCCATCGTCAATAAGAGGGTTGGATGATTACTGTTAACTGTGAGTTTTGCGTCGGCAGAAGAATCTTCACTCCCACGAGAACGACCATTCAGTGACTGAGTCAGCATGAGAAATGTCGGCTGGACACCGATGTATTGAATGGCGAAGCAATTTGTGTGTTCCATCCTCATTACGAAGGTGAGAGGGTTACAATTAAGTGTCAGTTTTGCATCGGATACAAGAAAGTTGACTCTCCAGGGGAACGTCTATACGGTGACTGTGGCTGCGTTAGACCCTTGGAGAGAAGTCGGCTGGAAACATGTATTGAATTGCGACGCAATTTGTGTGTTCCATCCTCAATACGAGGGTTGGATGGTTACTATTAACTGTGAGTTTCGCATCGGAAAGGAGAACCTTGACTCCCACGAGAACGACCATTCGGTGACTGAGTCAGTATGAGAAATGTCGGCTGGACACCGATGTATTGAATGGCGAAGCAAATTGTGTGTTCCATCCTCATTACGAAGGTAGGAGGGTTACAATTAACTGTCAGTTTTGCATCGGATACAAGAAAGTTGACTCTCCAGGGGAACGTCTATACGGTGACTGTGGCTGCGTTAGACCCTTGGGGAGAAGTCGGCTGGAAACATGTATTGAATTGCGACGCAATTTCTGTGTTCCATCGTCAATACAAGGGTTGGATGATTACTATTAACTGTGAGTTTTGCGTCGGAAGAAGAATCTTGACTCCCACGAGAACGACCATTCAGTGACTGAGTCAGCATGAGAAATGTCGGCTGGACACCGATGTATTGAATGGCGAAGCAATTTGTGTGTTCCATCCTCATTACGTAGGTGGGAGGGTTACTGTCAGTTTTGCGTCGGATACAAACGACTTGTAACCCAAGGGGAACGGCTATCCGGTGACTGTGGCTGCGATAGACCCTTGGGGAGAAGTCGGCTGGAAACATGTATTGAATTGCGACGCAATTTCTGTGTTCCCTCGTCAATACGAGGTTTGGATGATTACTATTAACTGTGAGTTTTGCGTCGGAAGAAGAATCTTGACTCCCACGAGAACGACCATTCAGAGACTGAGTCAGTATGAGAAATGTCGGCTGGACACCGATGTATTGAATGGCGAAGCAATTTGTGTGTTCCATCCACATTACGTAGGTGGGAGGGTTACTGTCAGTTTTGCGTGGGATACAAACGACTTGTAACCCAAGGGGAACGGCTATCCGGTGACTGTGGTTGCGATAGACCCTTGGGGAGAAGTCGGCTGGAGACATGTATTGAATTGCGACGCAATTTGTGTGTTCCATCGTCAATACGAGGGTTGGATGATTACTATTAACCGTGAGTTTTGCGTCGGAAGAAGAATCTTGACTCCCACGAGAACGACCATTCAGTGACTGAGTCAGCATGAGAAATGTCGGCTGGACACCGATGTATTGAATGGCGAAGCAATTTGTGTGTTCCATCCTCATTACGAAGGTGGGAAGGTTACAATTAAGTGTCAGTTTTGCATCGGATACAAGAAACTTGACTCTCCAGGGGAACGTCTATACGGTGACTGTGGCTGCGTTAGACCCTTGGGGAGAAGTCAGCTGGAAACATGTATTGAACTGCGACGCAATTTGTGTGTTCCATCGTCAATACGAGGGTTGGATGGTTTCTATTAACTGTGAGTTTCGCATCGGAAACGAGAACCTTGACTCCCACGAGAACGACCATTCGGTGACTGAGTCAGCATGAGAAATGTCGGCTGGACACAGAAGTATTGAATGGCGAAGCAATTTGTGTGTTCCATCCTCATTAGGAAGGTGGGAGGGTTACAATTAAGTGTCAGTTTTGCATCGGATACAAGAAAGTTGACTCTCCAGGGGAACGTCTATACGGTGACTGTGGCTGCGTTAGACCCTTGGGGAGAAGTCGGCTGGAAACATGTATTGAATTGCGACGCAATTTCTGTGTTCCATCGTCAATACAAGGGTTGGATGATTACTATTAACTGTGAGTTTTGCGTCGGAAGAAGAATCTTGACTCCCACGAGAACGACCATTCAGTGACTGAGTCAGCATGAGAAATGTCGGCTGGACACCGATGTATTGAATGGCGAAGCAATTTGTGTGTTCCATCCTCATTACGTAGGTGGGAGGGTTACTGTCAGTTTTGCGTCGGATACAAACGACTTGTAACCCAAGGGGAACGGCTATCCGGTGACTGTGGCTGCGATAGACCCTTGGGGAGAAGTCGGCTGGAAACATGTATTGAATTGCGACGCAATTTCTGTGTTCCCTCGTCAATACGAGGTTTGGATGATTACTATTAACTGTGAGTTTTGCGTCGGAAGAAGAATCTTGACTCCCACGAGAACGACCATTCAGAGACTGAGTCAGCATGAGAAATGTCGGCTGGACACCGATGTATTGAATGGCGAAGCAATTTGTGTGTTCCATCCACATTACGTAGGTGGGAGGGTTACTGTCAGTTTTGCGTGGGATACAAACGACTTGTAACCCAAGGGGAACGGCTATCCGGTGACTGTGGTTGCGATAGACCCTTGGGGAGAAGTCGGCTGGAGACATGTATTGAATTGCGACGCAATTTGTGTGTTCCATCGTCAATACGAGGGTTGGATGATTACTATTAACCGTGAGTTTTGCGTCGGAAGAAGAATCTTGACTCCCACGAGAACGACCATTCAGTGACTGAGTCAGCATGAGAAATGTCGGCTGGACACCGATGTATTGAATGGCGAAGCAATTTGTGTGTTCCATCCTCATTACGAAGGTGGGAAGGTTACAATTAAGTGTCAGTTTTGCATCGGATACAAGAAACTTGACTCTCCAGGGGAACGTCTATACGGTGACTGTGGCTGCGTTAGACCCTTGGGGAGAAGTCAGCTGGAAACATGTATTGAACTGCGACGCAATTTGTGTGTTCCATCGTCAATACGAGGGTTGGATGGTTTCTATTAACTGTGAGTTTCGCATCGGAAACGAGAACCTTGACTCCCACGAGAACGACCATTCGGTGACTGAGTCAGCATGAGAAATGTCGGCTGGACACAGAAGTATTGAATGGCGAAGCAATTTGTGTGTTCCATCCTCATTAGGAAGGTGGGAGGGTTACAATTAAGTGTCAGTTTTGCATCGGATACAAGAAAGTTGACTCTCCAGGGGAACGTCTATACGGTGACTGTGGCTGCGTTAGACCCTTGGGGAGAAGTCGGCTGGAAACATGTATTGAATTGCGACGCAATTTGTGTGTTCCATCGTTAATACGAGGGTAGGATGATTGCTATTAACTGTGAGTTTTGCATCGGAAAGAAGAACCTTGACTCCCACGAGAACGACCATTCGGTGACTGAGTCAGCATGAGAAATGTCGGCTGGACACAGATGTATTGAATGGCGAAGCAATTTGTGTGTTCCATCCTCATTACGAAGGAGGGAGGGTTACAAATAACTGTCAGTTTTGCATCGGATACAAGAAAGTTGACTCTCCAGGGGAACGTCTATATGGTGGCTGTGGCTGTGTTAGACTCTTGGGGAGAAGTCGGCTGGAAACATGTATTGAATTGCGACGCAATTTGTGTGTTCCATCGTCAATACGAGTGTTGGATGATTGCTATTAACTGTGAGTTTTGCATCGGAAAGAAGAACCTTGACTCCCACGAGAACGACCATTCGGTGACTGAGTCAGCACGAGAATGTCGGCTGGACACCGATGTATTGAATGGCGAAGCAATTTGTGTGTTCCATCCTCAATACGAAGGTGGGAGGGTTACAATTTTGTCAGTTTTGCGTCGGATACAAGAAACTTGACTCTCCAGGGGAACGTCTATCCGATGACTGGCTGCGATATACCCTTGGGGAGAAGTCGGCTGGAGACATGTATTGAATTGCGACGCAATTTGTGTGTTCCATCGTTAATACGGTGGTGGGATGGTTACTATTAACTGTGAGTTTTGCGTCGGAAAGAAGAACCTTGACTTCCACGAGAACGACCATTCGGTGACTGAGTCAGCACGAGAATGTCGGCTGGACACCGATGTATTGAATGGCGAAGCAATTTGTGTGTTCCATCCTCATTACGAAGGTGGGAGGGTTACAATTTTGTCAGTTTTGCGTCGGATACAAGAAACTTGACTCTCCAGGGGAACGTCTATCCGGTGACTGGCTGCGATAGACCCTTGGGGAGAAGTCGGCTGGAGACATGTATTGAATTGCGACGCAATTTGTGTGTTCCATCGTTAATACAGTGGTGGGATGGTTACTATTAACTGTGAGTTTTGCGTCGGAAGAAGAACCTTGACTCACACGAGAACGACCTTTCGGTGACTGAGTCAACATGAGAAATGTCGGCTGGACACTGATGTATTGAATGGCGAAGCAATTTGTGTGTTCCATCCTCATTACGAAGGTGGGAGGGTTACAATTAACTGTCAGTTTTGCGTCGGTTACAAGAAAGTTGACTCTCCAGGGGAACGTCTATCAGGTGACTGTGGCTGCGATAGACCCTTGGGGAGAAGTCGCCTGGAGACATGTATTGAATTGCGACACAATTTGTGTGTTCCATCGTCAATACGAGGGTTGGATGATTACTATTAACTGTGAGTTTTGCGTCGGAAGAAGAATCTTGACTCCCACGAGAACGACAATTCAGTGACTGAGTCAGCATGAGAAATGTCGGCTGGACACCGATGTATTGAATGGCGAAGCAATTTGTGTGTTCCATCCTCATTACGAAGGTGGGAGGGTTACAATTAAGTGTCAGTTTTGCATCGGATACAAGAAAGTTGACTCTCAAGGGGAACGTCTATACGGTGACTGTGGCTGGGTTAGACCCTTGGGGAGAAGTCGGCTGGAAACATGTATTGAATTGCGACGCAATTTGTGTGTTCCATCGTCATTACAAGGGTTGGATGATTACTATTAACTGTGAGTTTTGCGGCGGAAGAAGAATCTTGACTCCCACCAGAACGACCATTCAGTGACTGAGTCAGCATGAGAAATGTCGGCTGGACACCGATGTATTGAATGGCGAAGCAATTTGTGTGTTCCATCCTCATTACGTAGGTGGGAGGGTTACTGTCAGTTTTGCGTCGGATACAAACGACTTGTAACCCAAGGGGAACGGCTATCCGGTGACTGTGGCTGCGATAGACCCTTGGGGAGAAGTCGGCTGGAGACATGTATTGAATAGCGACGCAATTTGTGTGTTCCATCGTCAATACGAGGGTTGGATGATTACTATTAACTGTGAGTTTTGCGTCGGAAGAAGTATCTTGACTCCCACGAGAACGACCATTCAGTGACTGAGTCAGCATGAGAAATGTCGGCTGGACACCGATGTATTGAATGGCGAAGCAATTTGTGTGTTCCATCCTCATTACGAAGGTGGGAGGGTTACAAATAAGTGTCAGTTTTGCATCGGATACAAGAAAGTTGACTCACCAGGGGAACGTCTATACGGTGACTGTGGCTGCGTTAGACCCTTGGGGAGAAGTCGGCTGGAAACATGTATTGAATTGCGACGCAATTTGTGTGTTCCATCGTCAATACGAGGGTTGGATGGTTACTATTAACTGTGACTTTCGCATCGGAAAGGAGAACCTTGACTCCCACGAGAACGACCATTCGGTGACTGAGTCAGTATGAGAAATGTCGGCTGGACACCGATGTATTGAATGGCGAAGCAATTTGTGTGTTCCATCCTCATTACGAAGGTGGGAGGGTTACAATTAACTGTCAGTATTGCATCGGATACAAGAAAGTTGACTCTCCAGGGGAATGTCTATACGGTGACTGTGGCTGCGTTAGACCCATGGGGAGAAGTCGGCTGGAAACATGTATTGAATTGCGACGCAATTTGTGTGTTCCATCGTCAATACGAGGGTTGGATGGTTACTATTAACTGTGAGTTTCGCATCGGAAAGGAGAAACTTGACTCCCATGAGAACGACCATTCGATGACTGAGTCAGCATGAGAAATGTCGGCTGGACACCGATGTATTGAATGGCGAAGCAATTAGTGTGTTCCATCCTCATTACGAAGGTGGGAGGGTTACAATTAACTGTCAGTTTTGCATCGGATACAAGAAAGTTGACTCTCTAGGGGAACGTCTATACGGTGACTGTGGCTGCGTTAGACCCTTGGGGAGAAGTAAGCTGGAAACATGTATTGAATTGCGACGCAATTTGTGTGTTCCATCGTCAATACGAGGGTGGGATGATTACTATTAACTGTGAGTTTTGCATCGGAAAGAACAACCTTGACTCCCACGAGAACGACCATTCGGTGACTGAGTCAGCATGAGAAATGTCGGCTGGACACCGATGTATTGAATGGCGAAGCAATTAGTGTGTTCCATCCTCATTACGAAGGTGGGAGGGTTACAATTAACTGTCAGTTTTGCATCGGATACAAGAAAGTTGACTCTCTAGGGGAACGTCTATACGGTGACTGTGGCTGCGTTAGACTCTTGGGGAGAAGTCGGATGGAGACATGTATTGAATTGCGACGCAATTTGTGTGTTCCATCGTCAATACGAGGGTGGGATGGTTACTATTAACTGTGAGTTTTGCGTCGGAAAAAAGAACCTTGACTCCCACGAGAACGACCATTCGGTGACTGAGTTAGCATGAGAAATGTCGGCTGGACACCGATGTATTGAATGGTGAAGCAAATTGTGTGTTCCATCCTCATTACGAAGGTGGGAGGGTTACTGTCAGTTTTGCGTCGGATACAAACGACTTGTGACCCCAGGGAGACGGCTATCCGGTGACTGTGGCTGCGATAGACCCTTGGGGAGAAGTCGGCTGGAGACAGGTATTGAATTGCGACGCAGTTTGTGTGTTCCGTCGTCAATACGAGATTGGGATGGTTATTATTAACTGTGAGTTTTGCGTCGGAAAGAAGAACCTTGACTCCCACGAGAACGACCATTCGGTGACTGAGTCAACATCAGAAATGTCGGCTGGACACCGATGTATTGAATGGCGAAGCAATTTGTGTGTTCCATCCTCATTACGAAGGTGGGAGGGTTACAATTAACTGTCAGTTTTGCATCGGATACAAGAAAGTTGACTCCCCAGGGGAACGTCTATACGGTGACTGTGGCTGCGTTAGACCCTTGGGGAGAAGTCGGCTGGAAACATGTATTGAATTGCGACGCAATTTGTGTGTTCCATCGTCAATACGAGGGTTGGATGATTACTATTAAATGTGAGTTTTGCGTCGGAAGAAGAATCTTGACTCCCACGAGAACGACAATTCAGTGACTGAGTCAGCATGAGAAATGTCGGCTGGACACCGATGTATTGAATGGTGAAGCAATTTGTGTGTTCCATCCTCATTACGTAGGTGGGAGGGTTACTGTCAGTTTTGCGTCGGATACAAACGACTTGTAACCCAAGGGGAACGGCTATCCGGTGACTATTGCTGCGATAGACCGTTGGGGAGAAGTCGGCTGGAGATATGTATTGAATTGCGACGCAATTTGTGTGTTCCATCGTCAATACGAGGGTTGGATGATTACTATTAACCGTGAGTTTTGCGTCGGAAGAAGAATCTTGACTCCCACGAGAACGACCATTCAGTGACTGAGTCAGCATGAGAAATGTCGGCTGGACACCGATGTATTGAATGGCGAAGCAATTTGTGTGTTCCATCCTCAATACGAAGGTGGGAGGGTTACAATTAAGTGTCAGTTTTGCATCGGATACAAGAAAGTTGACTCTCCAGGGGAACGTCTATAAGGTGACTGTGGCTGCGTTAGACCCTTGGGGAGAAGTCGGCTGGGAACATGTATTGAATTGCGACGCAATTTGTGTGTTCCATCGTCAATACGAGGGTTGGATGGTTACTATTAACTGTGAGTTTCGCATCGGAAAGAAGAACCTTGACTCCCACGAGAACGACCATTCGGTGACTGAGTCAGCATGATAAATGTTAGTTGGACACCGATGTATTGAATGTCGAAGCTATTTGTGTGTTCCATCCTCATTACGAAGGTGGGAGGGTTACAATTAAGTGTCAGTTTTGCGTCCGATACAAGAAACTTGACTCTCCAGGGGAACGTCTATCCGGTGACTGTGGCTGCGATAGACTGTTGGGGAGAAGTCGGCTGGAGACATGTATTGAATTGCGACGCAATTTGTGTGTTCCATCGACAATACGAGGGTGGCATGGTTACTATTAACTGTGAGTTTTGCGTCGGAAAGAAGAACCTTGACTCCCACGAGAACGACCATTCGGTGACTGAGTCATCATGAGAAATGTCGGCTGGACACCGATGTATTGAATGGCGAAGCAATTTGTGTGTTCCATCCTCATTACGAAGGTGGGAGGGTTACAATTAAGTGTCAGTTTTGCGTCGGATACAAGAAACTTGACTCTCCAGGGGAACGTCTATCCGGTGACTGTGGCTGCGATAGACCCTTGGGGAGAAGTCGGCTGGAGACATGTATTGAATTGCGACGCAATTTGTGTGTTCCATCGTCAATACGAGGGTTGGATGATTACTATTAACTGTGAGTTTTGGATAGGAAAGAAGAACCTTGACTCCCACGAGAACGACCATTCTGTGACTGAGTCAGCATGAGAAATGTCGGCTGGACACAGATGTATTGAATGGCGAAGCAATTTGTGTGTTCCATCCTCATTACGAAGGTGGGAGGGTTACAATTAACTGTCAGTTTTGCATCGGATACATAAAAGTTGACTCTCCAGGGGAACGTCTATATGGTGGCTGTGGCTGTGTTAGACTCTTGGGGAGAAGTCGGCTGGAAACATGTATTGAATTGCGACGCAATTTGTGTGTTCCATCGTCAATACGAGGGTTGGATGATTGCTATTAACTGTGAGTTTTGCATCGGAAAGAAGAACCTTGACTCCCACGAGAACGACCATTCGGTGACTGAGTCAGCACGAGAATGTCGGCTGGACACCGATGTATTGAATGGCGAAGCAATTTGTGTGTTCCATCCTCATTACGAAGGTGGGAGGGTTACAATTTTGTCAGTTTTGCGTCGGATACAAGAAACTTGACTCTCCAGGGGAACGTCTATCCGGTGACTGGCTGCGATAGACCCTTGGGGAGAAGTCGGCTGGAGACATGTATTGAATTGCGACGCAATTTGTGTGTTCCATCGTTAATACGGTGGTGGGATGGTTACTATTAACTGTGAGTTTTGCGTCGGAAAGAAGAACCTTGACTCCCACGAGAACGACCATTCGGTGACTGAGTCATCATGAGAAATGTCGGCTGGACACCGATGTATTGAATGGCGAAGCAATTTGTGTGTTCCATCCTCATTACGAAGGTGGGAGGGTTACAATTAAGTGTCAGTTTTGCGTCGGATACAAGAAAGTTGACTCTCCAGGGGAACGTCTGTCCAGTGACTGTGGCTGCGTTAGACCCTTGGAGAGAAGTCGGCTGGAGACATGTATTGAATTGCGACGCAATTTGTGTGTTCCATCGTCAATACGAGGGTTGGATGGTTACTATTAACTGTGAGTTTCGCATCGGAAAGAAGAACCTTGACTCCCACGAGAACGACCATTCGGTGACTGAGTCAGCATGATAAATGTTAGTTGGACACCGATGTATTGAATGTCGAAGCTATTTGTGTGTTCCATCCTCATTACGAAGGTGGGAGGGTTACAATTAAGTGTCAGTTTTGCGTCCGATACAAGAAACTTGACTCTCCAGGGGAACGTCTATCCGGTGACTGTGGCTGCGATAGACTGTTGGGGAGAAGTCGGCCGGAGACATGTATTGAATTGCGACGCAATTTGTGTGTTCCATCGACAATACGAGGGTGGCATGGTTACTATTAACTGTGAGTTTTGCGTCGGAAAGAAGAACCTTGACTCCCACGAGAACGACCATTCGGTGACTGAGTCATCATGAGAAATGTCGGCTGGACACCGATGTATTGAATGGCGAAGCAATTTGTGTGTTCCATCCTCATTACGAAGGTGGGAGGGTTACAATTAAGTGTCAGTTTTGCGTCGGATACAAGAAACTTGACTCTCCAGGGGAACGTCTATCCGGTGACTGTGGCTGCGATAGACCCTTGGGGGGAAGTCGGCTGGAGACATGTATTGAATTGCGACGCAATTTGTGTGTTCCATCGTCAATACGAGGGTTGGATGATTACTATTAACTGTGAGTTTTGGATAGGAAAGAAGAACCTTGACTCCCACGAGAACGACCATTCTGTGACTGAGTCAGCATGAGAAATGTCGGCTGGACACAGATGTATTGAATGGCGAAGCAATTTGTGTGTTCCATCCTCATTACGAAGGTGGGAGGGTTACAATTAACTGTCAGTTTTGCATCGGATACATAAAAGTTGACTCTCCAGGGGAACGTCTATATGGTGGCTGTGGCTGTGTTAGACTCTTGGGGAGAAGTCGGCTGGAAACATGTATTGAATTGCGACGCAATTTGTGTGTTCCATCGTCAATACGAGGGTTGGATGATTGCTATTAACTGTGAGTTTTGCATCGGAAAGAAGAACCTTGACTCCCACGAGAACGACCATTCGGTGACTGAGTCAGCACGAGAATGTCGGCTGGACACCGATGTATTGAATGGCGAAGCAATTTGTGTGTTCCATCCTCATTACGAAGGTGGGAGGGTTACAATTAACTGTCAGTTTTGCATCGGATACAAGAAAGTTGACTCTGCAAGGGAATGTCTATACGGTGACTGTGGCTGCGTTAGACTCTTGGGGAGAAGTCGGCTGGAGACATGTATTGAATTGCGACGCAATTTGTGTGTTCCATCGTTAATACGAGGTTTGGATGATTGCTATTAACTGTGAGTTTTGCGTCGGAAAAAGAATCATGACTCCCACGAGGAAGACCATTCGGTGACTGAGTCAACACGAGAATGTCGGCTGGACACCGATGTATTGAATGGCAAAGCAATTTGTGTATTCCATCCTCATTACGAAGGTGGGAGGGTTACAATTAAGTGTCAGTTTTGCGTCGGATACAAGAAACTTGACTCTCCAGGGGAACGTCTATCCGGTGACTGTGGCTGCGATAGACCCTTGGGGAGAAGTCGGCTGGAGACATGTATTGAATTGCGACGCAATTTGTGTGTTCCATCGTTAATACGGTGGTGGGATGGTTACTATTAACTGTGCGTTTTGCGTCGGAAAGAAGAAACTTGACTCCCACGAGAACGACCATTCGGTGACTGAGTCATCATGAGAAATGTCGGCTGGACACCGATGTATTGAATGGCGAAGCAATTTGTGTGTTCCATCCTCATTACGAAGGTGGGAGGGTTACAATTAAGTGTCAGTTTTGCGTCGGATACAAGAAAGTTGACTCTCCAGGGGAACGTCTATCCGGTGACTGTGGCTGCGATAGACCCTTGGGGAGAAGTCGGCTGGAGACATGTATTGAATTGCGACGCAATTTGTGTGTTCCATCGTCAATACGAGGGTTGGATGATTACTATTAACTGTGAGTTTTGGATAGGAAAGAAGAACCTTGACTCCCACGAGAACGACCATTCTGTGACTGAGTCAGCATGAGAAATGTCGGCTGGACACAGATGTATTGAATGGCGAAGCAATTTGTGTGTTCCATCCTCATTACGAAGGTGGGAGGGTTACAATTAACTGTCAGTTTTGCATCGGATACATAAAAGTTGACTCTCCAGGGGAACGTCTATATGGTGGCTGTGGCTGTGTTAGACTCTTGGGGAGAAGTCGGCTGGAAACATGTATTGAATTGCGACGCAATTTGTGTGTTCCATCGTCAATACGAGGGTTGGATGATTGCTATTAACTGTGAGTTTCGCATCGCAAGAAGAATCTTGACTCCCACGAGGAAGACCATTCGGTGACTGAGTCAGCACGAGAATGTCGGCTGGACACCGATGTATTGAATGGCGTAGCAATTTGAGTGTTCCATCTTCATTACGAAGGCGGGAGGTTTTCAATTAAGTGTCAGTTTTGCGTCGGATACAGGAAACTTGACTCTTCAGGAGAACGTCTATCCGGTGACTGTGGCTGCGATAGACCCTTGGGGAGAAGTCGGCTGGAGACATGTATTGAATTGCGACGCAATTTGTGTGTTCCATCGTCAATACGAGGGTTGGATGATTACTATTAACTGTGAGTTTTGCATCGGAAAGAAGAACCTTGACTCCCACGAGAACGACCATTCGGTGACTGAGTCAGCATGAGAAATGTCGGCTGGACACCGATGTATTGAATGGCGAAGCAATTTGTGTGTTCCATCCTCATTACGAAGGTGGGAGGGTTACAATTAACTGTCAGTTTTGCATCGGATACAAGAAAGTTGACTCTGCAAGGGAATGTCTATACGGTGACTGTGGCTGCGTTAGACTCTTGGGGAGAAGTCGGCTGGAGACATGTATTGAATTGCGACGCAATTTGTGTGTTCCATCGTTAATACGAGGTTTGGATGATTACTATTAACTGTGAGTTTTGCGTCGGAAAAAGAATCATGACTCCCACGAGGAAGACCATTCGGTGACTGAGTCAACACGAGAATGTCGGCTGGACACCGATGTATTGAATGGCAAAGCAATTTGTGTATTCCATCCTCATTACGAAGGTGGGAGGGTTACAATTAAGTGTCAGTTTTGCGTCGGATACAAGAAACTTGACTCTCCAGGGGAACGTCTATCCGGTGACTGTGGCTGCGATAGACCCTTGGGGAGAAGTCGGCTGGAGACATGTATTGAATTGCGACGCAATTTGTGTGTTCCATCGTTAATACGGTGGTGGGATGGTTACTATTAACTGTGCGTTTTGCGTCGGAAAGAAGAAACTTGACTCCCACGAGAACGACCATTCGGTGACTGAGTCATCATGAGAAATGTCGGCTGGACACCGATGTATTGAATGGCGAAGCAATTTGTGTGTTCCATCCTCATTACGAAGGTGGGAGGGTTACAATTAAGTGTCAGTTTTGCGTCGGATACAAGAAAGTTGACTCTCCAGGGGAACGTCTATCCGGTGACTGTGGCTGCGATAGACCCTTGGGGAGAAGTCGGCTGGAGACATGTATTGAATTGCGACGCAATTTGTGTGTTCCATCGTCAATACGAGGGTTGGATGATTACTATTAACTGTGAGTTTCGCATCGCAAGAAGAATCTTGACTCCCACGAGGAAGACCATTCGGTGACTGAGTCAGCACGAGAATGTCGGCTGGACACCGATGTATTGAATGGCGTAGCAATTTGAGTGTTCCATCTTCATTACGAAGGCGGGAGGCTTACAATTAAGTGTCAGTTTTGCGTCGGATACAGGAAACTTGACTCTCCAGGGGAACGTCTATCCGGTGACTGTGGCTGCGATAGACCCTTGGGGAGAAGTCAGCTGGAGACATGTATTGAATTGCGACGCAATTTGTGTGTTCCATCTTCAATACGAGGGTTGGATGATTACTATTAACTGTGAGTTTTGCATCGGAAAGAAGAACTTTGACTCCCACGAGAACGACCATTCGGTGACTGAGTCAGCATGAGAAATGTCGGCTGGACACCGATGTATTGAATGGCGAAGCAATTTGTGTGTTCCATCCTCATTACGAAGGTGGGAGGGTTACAATTAACTGTCAGTTTTGCATCGGATACAAGAAAGTTGACTCTGCAAGGGAATGTCTATACGGTGACTGTGGCTGCGTTAGACTCTTGGGGAGAAGTCGGCTGGAGACATGTATTGAATTGCGACGCAATTTGTGTGTTCCATCGTTAATACGAGGTTTGGATGATTACTATTAACTGTGAGTTTTGCGTCGGAAAAAGAATCATGACTCCCACGAGGAAGACCATTCGGTGACTGAGTCAACACGAGAATGTCGGCTGGACACCGATGTATTGAATGGCAAAGCAATTTGTGTATTCCATCCTCATTACGAAGGTGGGAGGGTTACAATTAAGTGTCAGTTTTGCGTCGGATACAAGAAACTTGACTCTCCAGGGGAACGTCTATCCGGTGACTGTGGCTGCGATAGACCCTTGGGGAGAAGTCGGCTGGAGACATGTATTGAATTGCGACGCAATTTGTGTGTTCCATCGTTAATACGGTGGTGGGATGGTTACTATTAACTGTGCGTTTTGCGTCGGAAAGAAGAAACTTGACTCCCACGAGAACGACCATTCGGTGACTGAGTCATCATGAGAAATGTCGGCTGGACACCGATGTATTGAATGGCGAAGCAATTTGTGTGTTCCATCCTCATTATGAAGGTGGGAGGGTTACAATTAAGTGTCAGTTTTGCATCGGATACAAGAAAGTTGACTCTCCAGGGGAACGTCTGTCCAGTGACTGTGGCTGCGTTAGACCCTTGGAGAGAAGTCGGCTGGAGACATGTATTGAATTGCGACGCAATTTGTGTGTTCCATCGTCAATACGAGGGTTGGATGATTACTATTAACTGTGAGTTTCGCATCGCAAGAAGAATCTTGACTCCCACGAGGAAGACCATTCGGTGACTGAGTCAGCACGAGAATGTCGGCTGGACACCGATGTATTGAATTTCGTAGCAATTTGAGTGTTCCATCTTCATTACGAAGGCGGGAGGCTTACAATTAAGTGTCAGTTTTGCGTCGGATACAGGAAACTTGACTCTCCAGGGGAACGTCTATCCGGTGACTGTGGCTGCGATAGACCCTTGGGGAGAAGTCAGCTGGAGACATGTATTGAATTGCGACGCAATTTGTGTGTTCCATCGTCAATACGAGGGTTGGATGATTACTATTAACTGTGAGTTTTGCATCGGAAAGAAGAACTTTGACTCCCACGAGAACGACCATTCGGTGACTGAGTCAGCATGAGAAATGTCGGCTGGACACCGATGTATTGAATGGCGAAGCAATTTGTGTGTTCCATCCTCATTACGAAGGTGGGAGGGTTACAATTAACTGTCAGTTTTGCATCGGAGACAAGAAAGTTGACTCTGCAAGGGAATGTCTATACGGTGACTGTGGCTGCGTTAGACTCTTGGGGAGAAGTCGGCTGGAGACATTTATTGAATTGCGACGCAATTTGTGTGTTCCATCGTTAATACGAGGTTTGGATGATTACTATTAACTGTGAGTTTTGCGTCGGAAAAAGAATCATGACTCCCACGAGGAAGACCATTCGGTGACTGAGTCAGCACGAGAATGTCGGCTGGACACCGATGTATTGAATGGCAAAGCAATTTGTGTATTCCATCCTCATTACGAAGGTGGGAGGGTTACAATTAAGTGTCAGTTTTGCGTCGGATACAAGAAACTTGACTCTCCAGGGGAACGTCTATCCGGTGACTGTGGCTGCGATAGACCCTTGGGGAGAAGTCGGCTGGAGACATGTATTGAATTGCGACGCAATTTGTGTGTTCCATCGTTAATACGGTGGTGGGATGGTTACTATTAACTGTGCGTTTTGTGTCGGAAAGAAGAAACTTGACTCCCACGAGAACGACCATTCGGTGACTGAGTCATCATGAGAAATGTCGGCTGGACACCGATGTATTGAATGGCGAAGCAATTTGTGTGTTCCATCCTCATTACGAAGGTGGGAGGGTTACAATTAAGTGTCAGTTTTGCGTCGGATACAAGAAAGTTGACTCTCCAGGGGAACGTCTATCCGGTGACTGTGGCTGCGATAGACCCTTGGGGAGAAGTCGGCTGGAGACATGTATTGAATTGCGACGCAATTTGTGTGTTCCATCGTTAATACGGTGGTGGGATGGTTACTATTAACTGTGAGTTTTGCGTCGGAAAGAAGAACCTTGACTCCCACGAGAACGACCATTCGGTGACTGAGTCATCATGAGAAATGTCGGCTGGACACCGATGTATTGAATGGCGAAGCAATTTGTGTGTTCCATCCTCATTACGAAGGTGGGAGGGTTACAATTAAGTGTCAGTTTTGCGTCGGATACAAGAAAGTTGACTCTCCAGGGGAACGTCTATCCGGTGACTGTGGCTGCGTTAGACCCTTGGGGAGAAGTCGGCTGGAGACATGTATTGAATTGCGACGCAATTTGTGTGTTCCATCGTCAATACGAGAGTTGGATGATTACTATTAACTGTGAGTTTCGCATCGGAAGAAGAATCTTGACTCCCACGAGGAAAACCATTCGGTGACTGAGTCAGCACGAGAATGTCGGCTGGACACCGATGTATTGAATGGCGAAGCAATTTATGTGTTCCATCCCCATTACGAAGGCGGGAGCGTTACAATTAAGTGTCAGTTTTGCGTCGGATACAGGAAACTTGACTCTCCAGGGGAACGTCTATCCGGTGACTGTGGCTGCGATAGACCCTTGCGGAGAAGTCGGCTGGAGACATGTATTGAATTGCGACGCAATTTGTGTGTTCCATCGTCAATACGAGGGTTGGATGATTACTATTAACTGTGAGTTTTGCATCGGAAAGAAGAACCTTGACTCCCACGAGAACGACCATTCGGTGACTGAGTCAGCATGAGAAATGTCGGCTGGACACAGATGTATTGAATGGCGAAGCAATTTGTGTGTTCCAACCTCATTACGAAGGTGGGAGTGTTATAGTTAAGTGTCAGTTTTGCGTCGGATACAAGAAACTTGACTCTCCAGGGGAACGTCTGTCCGGTGACTGTGGCTGCGATAGACCCTTGGGGAGAAGTCGGCTGGAGACATGTACTGAATTGCGACGCAATTTGTGTGTTCCATCGTCAATACGAGGGTTGGATGATTACTATTAACTGTGAGTTTTGCGTCGGAAGAAGAATCTTGACTCCCACGAGAACGGCCATTCGGTGACTGAGTCAGCATGAGAAATGTCGGCTGGACACCGATGTATTGAATGGCGAAGCAATTTATGTGTTCCATCCTTATTACGAAGGCGGGAGGGTTACAATTAAGTGTCAGTTTTGCGTCGGATACAGGAAACTTGACTCTCCAGGGGAACGTCTATCCGGTGACTGTGGCTGCGATAGACCCTTGGGGAGAAGTCAGCTGGAGACATGTAATGAATTGCGACGCAATTTGTGTGTTCCATCGTCAATACGAGGGTTGGATGATTACTATTAACTGTGAGTTTTGCATCGGAAAGAAGAACCTTGACTCCCACGAGAACGACCCTTCGGTGACTGAGTCAGCATGAGAAATGTCGGCTGGACACCGATGTATTGAATGGCGAAGCAATTTGTGTGTTCCATCCTCATTACGAAGGTGGGAGGGTTACAATTAACTGTCAGTTTTGCATCGGATACAAGAAAGTTGACTCTCCAGGAGAACGTTTATACGGTGACTGTGGCTGCGTTAGACTCTTGGGGGAGAAATCGGCTGGAAACATGTATTGAATTGCGATGGAATTTGTGTGTTCCATCGTCAATACGAGGGTTGGATGATTACTATTAACTGTGAGTTTCGCATCGGAAGAAGAATCTTGACTCCCACGAGGAAGACCATTCGGTGACTGAGTCAGAACGAGAATGTCGGCTGGACACCGATGTATTGAATGGCGAAGCAATTTGCGTCTTCCATCCTCATTACGAAGGTGGGAGGGTTACAGTTTTGTCAGTTTTGCGTCGGATACAAGAAACTCGACTTTCCAGGGGAACGTCTATCCGGTGACTGTGGCTGCGATAGACCCTTGGGGAGTAGTCAGCTGGAGACATGTATTGAATTGCGACGCAATTTGTGTATTCCATCGTCAATATGAGGGTTGGATGATTACTATTAACTGTGAGTTTTGCATGGGAAAGAAGAACCTTGACTCCCACGAGAACGACCATTCGGTGACTGAGTCAGCATGAGAAATGTCGGCTGGACACCGATGTATTGAATGGCGAAGCAATTTGTGTGTTCCATCCTCATTACGAAGGTGGGAGTGTTATAGTTAAGTGTCAGTTTTGCGTCGGATACAAGAAACTTGACTCTCCAGGGGAACGTCTGTCCGGTGACTGTGGCTGCGATAGACCCTTGGGGAGAAGTCGGCTGGAGACATGTATTGAATTGCGACGCAATTTGTGTGTTCCATCGTCAATACGAGGGTTGGATGATTACTATTAACTGTGAGTTTTGCGTCGGAAGAAGAATCTTGACTCCCACGAGAACGGCCATTCGGTGACTGAGTCAGCATGAGAAATGTCGGCTGGACACCGATGTATTGAATGGCGAAGCAATTTATGTGTTCCATCCTTATTACGAAGGCGGGAGGGTTACAATTAAGTGTCAGTTTTGCGTCGGATACAGGAAACTTGACTCTCCAGGGGAACGTCTATCCGGTGACTGTGGCTGCGATAGACCCTTGGGGAGAAGTCGGCTGGAGACATGTATTGAATTGCGACGCAATTTGTGTGTTCCATCGTCAACACGAGGGTTGGATGATTACTATTAACTGTGAGTTTTGCATCGGAAAGAAGAACCTTGACTCCCACGAGAACGACCCTTCGGTGACTGAGTCAGCATGAGAAATGTCGGCTGGACACCGATGTATTGAATGGCGAAGCAATTTGTGTGTTCCATCCTCATTACGAAGGTGTGAGGGTTACAATTAACTGTCAGTTTTGCATCGGATACAAGAAAGTTGATTCTCCAGGAGAACGTTTATACGGTGACTGTGGCTGCGTTAGACTCTTGGGGGAAAAGTCGGCTGGAAACATGTATTGAATTGCGATGGAATTTGTGTGTTCCATCGTCAATACGAGGGTTGGATGATTACTATTAACTGTGAGTTTCGCATCAGAAGAAGAATCTTGACTCCCACGAGGAAAACCATTCGGTGACTGAGTCAGCACGAGAATGTCGGCTGGACACCGATGTATTGAATGGCGAAGCAATTTGTGTGTTCTATCCTCATTACGAAGGTGGGAGGGTTACAATTAAGTGTCAGTTTTGCGTCGGATACAAGAAACTTGCCTCTCCAGGGGAACGTCTATCAGGTGACTGTGGCTGCGATAGACCCTTGGGGAGAAGTCGGCTGGAGACATGTATTGAATTGCGACGCAATTTGTGTGTTCCATCGTCAATACGAGGGTTGGATGACTACTATTAACTCTGAGTTTTGTATCGGAAAGAAGAACCTTGACTCCCACGAGAACGACCATTCGGTGACTGAGTCAGCATGAGAAATGTCGGCTGGACACCGATGTATTGAATGGCGAAGCAATTTGTGTGTTCCATCCTCATTACGAAGGTGGGAGGGTTACAATTAACTGTCAGTTTTGCATCGGAGACAAGAAAGTTGACTTTCCAGAGGAATGGCTATACGGTGACTGTGGCTGCGTTAGACTCTTGGGGAGAAGTCGGCTGGAGACATGTATTGAATTGCGACGCAATTTGTGTGTTCCAACGTCAATACGAGGTTTGGATGATTACTATTAACTGTGAGTTTTGCGTCGGAAGACAAATCTTGACTCCCACGAGGAAGACCATTCGGTGACAGAGTCAGCACGAGAATGTCGGCTGGGCACCGATGTATTGAATGGCGAAGCAATTTGTGTGTTCCATCCTCATTACGAAGGTGGGAGGGTTACAATTAAGTGTCAGTTTTGCGTCGGATACAAGAAACTTGACTCTCCAGGGGAACGTCTATCCGGTGACTGTGGCTGCGATAGACCCAAGGGGAGAAGTCGGCTGGAGACATGTATTGAATTGCGACGCACTTTCTGTGTTCCATCGTCAATACGAGGGTTGGATGATTACTATTAACTGTGAGTTTTGCATCGGAAAGAAGAACCTTGACTCCCACGAGAACGACCATTCGGTGACTGAGTCAGCATGAGAAATTTCGGCTGGACACCGATGTATTGAAAGGCGAAGCAATTTGTGTGTTCCATCCTCATTACGAAGGTGAGAGGGTTACAATTAACTGTCAGTTTTGCATCGGATACAAGAAAGTTGACTCTCCAGGGGAACGTCTATACGGTGACTGTGGCTGCGTTAGACCCTTGGGGAGAAGTCGGCTGGAAACATGTATTGAATTGCGACGCAATTTGTGTGTTCCATCGTCAATACGAGGGTTGGATGATTACTATTAACTGTGAGTTTCGCATCGGAAGAAGAATCTTGACTCCCACGAGGAAGACCATTCGGTGACTGAGTCAGCACGAGAATGTCGGCTGGACACCGATGTATTGAATGGCGAAGCAATTTGCGTCTTCCATCCTCATTACGAAGGTGGGAGGGTTACAGTTTTGTCAGTTTTGCGTCGGATACAAGAAACTTGACTTTCCAGGGGAACGTCTATCCGGTGACTGTGGCTGCGATAGACCCTTGGGGAGAAGTCGGCTGGAGACATGTATTGAATTGCGACGCAATTTGTGTGTTCCATCGTCAATACGAGGGTTGGATGATTACTATTAACTGTGAGTTTCGCATCGGAAGAAGAATCTTGACTCCCACGAGGAAAACCATTCGGTGACTGAGTCAGCACGAGAATGTCGGCTGGACACCGATGTATTGAATGGCGAAGCAATTTATGTGTTCCATCCTCATTACGAAGGCGGGAGGGTTACAATTAAGTGTCAGTTTTGTGTCGGATACAGGAAACTTGACTCTCCAGGGGAACGTCTATCCGGTGACTGTGGCTGCGATAGACCCTTGGGGAGAAGTCGGCTGGAGACATGTATTGAATTGCGACGCAATTTGTGTGTTCCATCGTCAATACGAGGGTTGGATGATTACTATTAACTGTGAGTTTTGCATCGGAAAGAAGAACCTTGACTCCCACGAGAACGACCATTCGGTGACTGAGTCAGCATGAGAAATGTCGGCTGGACACCGATGTATTGAATGGCGAAGCAATTTGTGTGTTCCATCCTCATTACGAAGGTGGGAGGGTTACAATTAACTGTCAGTTTTGCATCGGAGACAAGAAAGTTGACTCTCCAAGGGAATGTCTATACGGTGACTGTGGCTGCGTTAGACTCTTGGGGAGAAGTCGGCTGGAGACATGTATTGAATTGCGACGCAATTTGTGTGTTCCATCGTTAATACGAGGT
This sequence comes from Schistocerca cancellata, assembly GCF_023864275.1. NCBI lineage: Eukaryota > Metazoa > Arthropoda > Insecta > Orthoptera > Acrididae > Schistocerca > Schistocerca cancellata. The sequence continues at coordinate 63,123,945 of NC_064637.1, read as the reverse complement.
TTGGATGATTACTATTAACTGTGAGTTTTGCGTCGGAAGAAGAATCTTGACTCCCACGAGGAAGACCATTCGGTGACTGAGTCAGCACGAGAATGTCGGCTGGACACCGATGTATTGAATGGCAAAGCAATTTGTGTGTTCCATCCTCATTACGAAGGTGGGAGGGTTACAATTAAGTGTCCGTTTTGCGTCGGATACAAGAAAGTTGACTCTCCAGGGGAACGTCTATCCGGTGACTGTGGCTGCGATAGACCCTTGGGGAGAAGTCGGCTGGAGACATGTATTGAATTGCGACGCAATTTGTGTGTTCCATCGTTAATACGGTGGTGGGATGGTTACTATTAACTGTGAGTTTTGCGTCGGAAAGAAGAAACTTGACTCCCACGAGAACGACCATTCGGTGACTGAGTCATCATGAGAAATGTCGGCTGGACTCCGAAGTATTGAATGGCGAAGCAATTTGTGTGTTCCATCCTCATTACGAAGGTGGGAGGGTTACAATTAACTGTCAGTTTTGCATCGGATACAAGAAAGTTGACTCTCCAGGGGAACGTCTATACGGTGACTGTGGCTGCGTTAGACTCTTGGGGGAGAAGTCGGCTGGAAACATGTATTGAATTGCGATGGAATTTGTGTGTTCCATCGTCAATACGAGGGTTGGATGATTACTATTAACTGTGAGTTTCGCATCGGAAGAAGAATCTTGACTCCCACGAGGAAAACCATTCGGTGACTGAGTCAGCACGAGAATGTCGGCTGGACACCGATGTATTGAATGGCGAAGCATTTTGTGTGCTCTATCCTCATTACGAAGGTGGGAGGGTTACAATTAAGTGTCAGTTTTGCGTCGGATTCAAGAAACTTGCCTCTCCAGGGGAACGTCTATCAGGTGACTGTGGCTGCGATAGACCCTTGGGGAGAAGTCGCCTGGAGACATGTATTGAATTGCGACGCAATTTGTGTGTTCCATCGTCAATACGAGGGTTGGATGACTACTATTAACAGTGAGTTTTGCATCGGAAAGAAGAACCATGACTCCCACGAGAACGACCATTCGGTGACTGAGTCAGCATGAGAAATGTCGGCTGGACACCGATGTATTGAATGGCGAAGCAATTTGTGTGTTCCATCCTCATTACGAAGGTGGGAGGGTTACAATTAACTGTCAGTTTTGCGTCGGATACAAGAAACTTGACTCTCCAGGGGAACGTCTATACGGTGACTGTGGCTGCGTTAGACTCTTGGGGAGAAGTCGGCTGGAGACATGTATTGAATTGCGACGCAATTTCTGTGTTCCATCGTCAATACGAGGGTTGGATGATTACTATTAACTGTGAGTTTTGCATGGGAAAGAAGAACCTTGACTCCCACGAGAACGACCATTTGGTGACTGAGTCAGCATGAGAAATGTCGGCTGGACACCGATGTATTGAATGGCGAAGCAATTTGTGTGTTCCATCCTCATTACGAAGGTGGGAGTGTTACAGTTAAGTGTCAGTTTTGCGTCGGATACAAGAAACTTGACTCTCCAGGGGAACGTCTATCCGGTGACTGTGGCTGCGATAGACCCTTGGGGAGAAGTCGGCTGGAGACATGTATTGAATTGCGACGCAATTTGTGTGTTCCATCGTCAATACGAGGGTTGGATGATTACTATTAACTGTGAGTTTTGCGTCGGAAGAAGAATCTTGACTCCCACGAGAACGGCCATTCGGTGACTGAGTCAGCATGAGAAATGTCGGCTGGACACCGATGTATTGAATGGCGAAGCAATTTGTGTGTTCTATCCTCATTACGAAGGTGGGAGGGTTACAATTAAGTGTCAGTTTTGCGTCGGATACAAGAAACTTGACTCTCCAGGGGAACGTCTATCCGGTGACTGTGGCTGCGATAGACCCTTGGGGAGAAGTCGGCTGGAGACATGTATTGAATTGCGACGCAATTTGTGTGTTCCATCGTCAATACGAGGGTGGGATGGTTACTATTAACTGTGAGTTTTGCGTCGGAAAGAAGAAACTTGACTCCCACGAGAACGACCATTCGGTGACTGAGTCAGCATGAGAAATGTCGGCTGGACGCCTATGTATTGAATGGCGAAGCAATTTGTGTGTTCCATCCTCATTACGAAGGTGGGATTGTTACAATTAAGTGTCAGTTTTGCGTCGGATACAAGAAACCCTACTCTCCAGGGGAACGTCTATCCGGTGACTGTGGCTGCGATAGACCCAAGGGAAGAAGTCGGCTGGAGACATGTATTGAATTGCGACGCAATTTCTGTGTTCCATCGTCAATACGAGGGTTGGATGATTACTATTAACTGTGAGTTTTGCGTCGGAAGAAGAATCTTGACTCCCACGAGGAAGACCATTCGGTGACTGAGTCTGCACGAGAAATGTCGGCTGGACACCAATGTATTGAATGGCGAAGCAATTTGTGTGTTCCATCCTCATTACGAAGGTGGGAGGGTTACAATTAAGTGTCAGTTTTGCGTCGGATACAAGAAACTTGACTCTCCAGGGGAACGTCTATCCGGCGACTGTGGCTGCGATAGACCCTTGGGGAGAAGTCGGCTGGAGACATGTATTGAATTGCGACGCAATTTGTGTGTTCCATCGTCAATACGAGGGTGGGATGGTTACTATTAACTGTGAGTTTTGCGTCTGAAAGAAGAGCCTTGACTCCCACGAGTACGACCATCCGGTGACTGAGTCAGCATGAGAAATGTCGGCTGGACACCGATGTATTGAATGGCTAAGCAATTTGTGTGTTCCATCTTCATTATGAAGGTGGGAGGGTTACAATTAACTGTCAGTTTTGCGTCGGATATGAGAAACTTGACTCCCAGGAGAACATCCGTCTGGTGACCGTGGCTGCGTTAGCCCCTTTTGGAGAAGTCGACTAGAGACTGATGTATTGAATCGCGACGCAATTTGTGTGTTCGATCCTAATTACGAGGCTGGGGAGGTTACAAATGTTTGTCAGTATTGCGTCAGATACAAGAAACGTGACTCGCAAGAGAACGTTCATCCAGCAATGGAGTCTGCGTTAGACGCTTGGAGAAAATTCGGCTGGAGATCGATGTATTGAATCGCGACACAGTTTTGCGTGTTTCATCGTCGAGGGTGGGACGGCTACAATAAATTGTGAGTTTTGCGTCGGAAAAAAGGAACTTGAATCCCAGTAATTCATCCATCCGGTGACCGTGGTCGTATTAGTCGCTTGCACAGAGGTCGGCTGGAGATTGATGTATTGAATCGCGACGCAATTTTTGTGTTCCATCCTCATTACGGGGGTGGTAGGGTAACAATTACCTGTCGTATTGCGTGGGATACAAGAAGCGTGACTCCCAAGAGATCGTCCATCCGGTGATGCAGGCAGCGTTAGACCCTTGGAGAAACGTCGTCTGGAGACCGATGTATTGTGTCGCGACGCATTTTCTGTGAACCATATTCAATATGAGGGTGGGAACTCTACAATTAACTGTCAGTTTTGCATAGGAAACAAGAAACTTGACTCCCAGGACAAAACCCATCAGCTAACCATGGCTGCGTTAGACCCTTGGGGAGAAGGCGGCTGGAGACTGATGTATTGAATCCCGACGCAGTTTGTATGTTTCATCCTCTTTACGAGGGTGGTTTGGGGGGTTACAATTATCTGTCAGTATTGCGTCGAATACAGGAACCTTGACTCCCAAGAGAATGTCCATCCGGTGACCGCGGCTGCGTTTGACCCTTGGGGAGAAGTCATCTGTAGATTGCTGTATTGAATCGCGACGTAATTTGTGTGTTCCATCCTCATTACGATGGTGGGAGGTTTACAATTATCTGTCAGTATTGCGTTGGATACAAGAAACTTGCCTTCTAGGAGAACGTCCATCTGGTGACTGTGGCTGCGTTAGACCCTTGGGGACAAATTGGCTGGAGACTGAAGTATTGAATGGCGACGCAATTTGTGTGTTCCATCCACATTACGAGGATGTGTGGGTTGCAATTATCTGTCAGTATTGCGTCAAATACAACGATCTTAACTCCCAAGAGAAAGTTTTTCCCGCGATAGATGCTGCGTTAGACCCTTAGGGGAGTGTCAGCTGAAAACTGATGTATTGAATCGCCATGCAATTTGTGTTTTTCGCCCTCATTAGGGGCGGGGGGGGGGGGGCGGGTGGTAACAATGAACTGTCAGTTTTGCATCTGAAACAAGAAACTTGAAACCCACGAGTTCGTCCATCCGGTGACCGTGGCTGCGTTAGTCACTTGGAGAGAAGTCGGTTGGAAGCTGATGTATTGATTCGCGACGCAATTTGTGTGTTCCATCCTCGCTACGAGTGTAGGAGGGTTACAAATAACAGTCAGTATTGCGTCGGATACAAGAAACTTATCTCCCAGTAGAACGAGGCAGCGTTATACCACTGGTGAAAAGTTGACTGGAGGTTGATGTATTGAATCGTGGCGCAATTTGTGTGTTCCATCATCAGTACGAGGGTGGGACCTTTAGAATTAACTGTCAATTTTACGACGGGAATAAGAAACTTGAGTCCCAGGAGTGCATCCTTCCAGTTACCGTGGCTGTGTTAGTCGCTTCGAGAGAAGTTCGCTGGAGGCTGATGTATTTAATCGCGACGTAGTCTGTGTGTTCCATCCTCATTACGAGGGTGGGAGTGTTACAATTATCTGTCAGTTTTCCGTGGGATGCAAGAAACCTGACTTACAGTTGAACATCCGTCCGGTGGCCGTGGCTGCGTTAGACCCTTGGGGAGAAGTCATCTGTAGATTGCTGTATTGAATCGCGACGCAATTTGTGTGTTCCATCCTCATTAGGAGGGTGGGAGTGTTACAATTATCTGTCAGTTTTCCGTGGGATGCAAGAAACCTGACTCCCAGTAGAACATCCGTCCGGTGGCCGTGGCTGCGTTAGACCCTTGGGGAGAAGTCATCTGTAGATTGATGTATTGAATCGCGACGCAATTTGTGTGTTCCATCCTCATTAGGAGGGTGGGAGGGTTACAATTAACTGTCAATCTTGGGTCGGATACAAGAAACTTGTCTCGCAGTAGAACGTCCATTAGGTGACCGAGGCAGCATTAGACCCGTGGTGAATTTTTTTTCTTTTAAAAAAAAATGTATTTGAAAACAATTAGCGGGTGAAGGCCTACACTACACGTTTGAAGGACAACTATAATTATAGCACATTATAAACAATTTTTCCAACCAAGAAATTTCTTTTTAAACTTACAACAGAACGGCTTAAACCCTAATTAAAGAAAGATTAACTTATTGCACGGCTGAAAGCCACAAACACATTGAAAACAACGGCTGAACACCTGAACAACAAGTCAGACAAACAATTTAAAATAAACCCCTTCCTTCCTCTAAAAAATTTTCCTTTAAAGAAAACACATGGCTGAGGGCCTTATTCAAAGTGGCTCACGTAAATCCTCAGGAAGAAGTGAATTAACAAACGGCCGAAGACCTCACACAATACTTCAAGCTAAAATGAAAATCTCAATCTAAAACAAACAGGAAAGTGGTGCTCAGAAGTGTTCCAAGGGTCTGACTGAGAAGTTAACTCAAACCTAAGGTGAGGTGAGAAATGCAGCCAAGAGTTGAAGTTAAATAATCGGATGGCAGCCCAAACTAGGGGTGGCCCAAGGACTGACCAACAATTTAACCAATTCCCTTCTGTCCAACCAACAGCACAACGATGGAAAATATCGGCCGAGGACAAGGATACGAACAGCATTACGTCATCAGAAATTGGTGGCTGATAACAGCCAAGGTAATAATAACTACTCTAAGCAGAATATGAACCAAACAACTTAAAAACCTGTCGAACTACGTGCCGCGCTGGACAGCATCAACACGACGGAGAAAGGCACACTGTCAGAAAAGTACACTAACGACCAGGGCAGGTAACTGGAGCGTTAACAGCCGCAGGGCAGAAAATAACGCTGGTGCACTTCACTGGTAAGTAAGTCAATTTAATAATTAATCCCAATATAGGAAGACGGCTGCAAGATTTCACCGACCCCAACACATCATACGTTCCTGCTAGCCCAAACGGTCCAGGGAGCAACAATCTGCAAAATAAACCAAGAGGTGTCACAATAGTTGAGGCTTCATCACAAGTTAACTGATCACTCAACTTCAGCGTTCAGGTTCGGTGGACAACGAACTTCGTCGCTCTCGCAGCTAGCGCCTCACGATCAGACATCGTGTGCACGCCGCCAGCACTCCCAGCCTTGCCTCGCGCCGCGGAAACTTCCTCGCTGCTACGTCCCAACGGACTGACCAGCACACACACCGCCACCGCCCGGAAGTACTAGCGGTCACACCAAAGAAAGTACGACAGTACTAGTATCGATATGCGCTGCTGCTGCCACTCAAGGATACATAATCAGCATGGTTTCAGAAAACATCGTTCTTGTGCAATGCAGCTAGCTCTTTATTCGCACGGAGTAATGGCCGCTATCGACAGGGGATCTCAAGTTGATTCCGTATTTCTAGATTTCCGGAAAGCTTTTGACACCGTTCCTCACAAGCGACTTCTAATCAAGCTGCGGGCCTATGGGGTATCGTCTCAATTGTGCAACTGGATTCGTGATTTCCTGTCAGGAAGGTCGCAGTTCGTAGTAATAGACGGCAAATGATCGAGTAAAATTGAAGTGATATCAGGTGTTCCACAGGGAAGCGTCCTGGGACCTCTGCTTTTCCTGATCTATATAAATGACCTGGGTGACAATCTGAGCAGTTCTCTTAGGTTGTTCGTAGATGATGCTGTAATTTACCGTCTAGTAAGGTCATCCGAAGACCAGTATCAGTTGCAAAGCGATTTAGAAAAGATTGCTGTATGGTGTGGCACGTGGCAGTTGACGCTAAATAACGAAAAGTGTGAGGTGATCCACATGAGTTCCAAAAGAAATCCGTTGGAATTCGATTACTCGATAAATAGTACAATTCTCAAGGCTGTCAATTCAACTAAGTACGTGGGTGTTAAAATTACGAACAACTTCAGTTGGAAATACCACATAGATAATATTGTGGGGAAGGCGAGCCAAAGGTTGCGTTTCATTGGCAGGGCACTTAGAAGATGCAACAAGTCCACAAAAGAGACAGCTTACACTACACTCGTTCGTCCTCTGTTAGAATATTGCTGCGCGGTGTGGGATCCTTAGCAGGTGGGATTGACGTAGAACATCGAAAGGGTGCAAAAAAGGGCAGCTCGTTTTGTATTATCACGTAATAGGGGAGAGAGTGTGGCAGATATGATACGCGAGTTGGGATGGAAGTCATTACAGCAAAGACGTTTTTCGTCGCAGCGAGATCTATTCACGAAATGTCAGTTACCAACTTTCTCTTCCGAATGCGAAAATATGTTGTTGAGCCCACCCTACATAGGTAGGAATGATCATCAAAATAAAATAAGAGAAATCAGAGCTCTAACAGAAAGGTTTATCTGTTCGTTTTTCCCGCGCGCTGTTCGGGAGTGGAATGGTAGAGAGATAGTATGATTGTAGTTCGGTGAACCCTCTGCCAAGCACTTAAATGTGAATTGCAGAGTAATCATGTAGATGTAGATGTAGAAGGAGGCAAACCAGCAACTTCGTTACGCCAGTAAGTAAGGAAGAAAAAAGACGCCACTCGATGTGACAAAATGCCAAAGAACAAACGGCATGAATGGGAGCCGCACACAGCTCAGAGGGTAGCCTTGAAGTTGTACAATTGAGACAAAACTCTGCGTACATCGTTCCTGTAGTTATTGGAACAAAATAGTACGTTGGAGCTAAATTTTTAGAAATTCGAAAAGTTAGAACTTTAATTCTGCGGCAAAATTGCTTCTGAAACGCCCACGCAATCATTAAAATGCACAACATCGACAGCTGTCGAACTTTTAATAATTTTGGACAACTCTGTTAGTGCAACTGGTAAGCTACACATTGTAAATGAGTATATTGCTCTGGGTACAAAATGGTTTGTTTTTCTTTCCGTGTACCGCAGAAGTTGTTAACTCTTTTACACCTGTGATCCAGGACAACCAAACGATTTCGTTACCGAATTTGCTTCTAAATAAATACACTCCTGGAAATGGAAAAAAGAACACATTGTCACCGGCGTGTCAGACCCACCATACTTGCTCCGGACACTGCGAGAGGGCTGTACAAGCTATGATCACACGCACGGCACAGCGGACACACCAGGAACCGCGGTGTTGGCCGTCGAATGGCGCTAGCTGCGCAGCATTTGTGCACCGCCGCCGTCAGTGTCAGCCAGTTTGCCGTGGCATACGGAGCTCCATCGCAGTCTTTAACACTGGTAGCATGCCGCGACAGCGTGGACGTGAACCGTATGTGCAGTTGACGGACTTTGAGCGAGGGCGTATAGTGGGCATGCGGGAGGCCGGGTGGACGTACCGCCGAATTGCTCAACACGTGGGGCGTGAGGTCTCCACAGTACATCGATGTTGTCGCCAGTGGTCGGCGGAAGGTGCACGTACCCGTCGACCTGGGACCGGACCGCAGCGACGCACGGATGCACGCCAAGACCGTAGGATCCTACGCAGTGCCGTAGGGGACCGCACCGCCACTTCCCAGCAAGTTAGGGACACTGTTGCTCCTGGGCTATCGGCGACGACCATTCGCAACCGTCTCCATGAAGCTGGGCTACGGTCCCGCACACCGTTAGGCCGTCTTCCGCTCACGCCCCAACATCGTGCAGCCCGCCTCCAGTGGTGTCGCGACAGGCGTGAATGGAGGGACGAATGGAGACGTGTCGTCTTCAGCGATGAGAGTCGCTTCTGCCTTGGTGCCAATGATGGTCGTATGCGTGTTTGGCGCCGTGCAGGTGAGCGCCACAATCAGGACTGCATACGACCGAGGCACACAGGGCCAACACCCGGCATCATGGTGTGGGGAGCGATCTCCTACACTGGCCGTACACCACTGGTGATCGTCGAGGGGACACTGAATAGTGCACGGTACATCCAAACCGTCATCGAACCCATCGTTCTACCATTCCTAGACCGGCAAGGGAACTTGCTGTTCCAACAGGACAATGCACGTCCGCATGTATCCCGTGCCACCCAACGTGCTCTAGAAGGTGTAAGTCAACTACCCTGGCCAGCAAGATCTCCGGATCTGTCCCCCATTGAGCATGTTTGGGACTGGATGAAGCGTCGTCTCACGCGGTCTGCACGTCCAGCACGAACGCTGGTCCAACTGAGGCGCCAGGTGGAAATGGCATGGCAAGCCGTTCCACAGGACTACATCCAGCATCTCTACGATCGTCTCCATGGGAGAATAGCAGCCTGCATTGCTGCGAAAGGTGGATATACACTGTACTAGTGCCGACATTGTGCATGCTCTGTTGCCTGTGTCTATGTGCCTATGGTTCTGTCAGTGTGATCATGTGATGTATCTGACCCCAGGAATGTGTCAATAAAGTTTCCCCTTCCTGGGACAATGAATTCACGGTGTTCTTATTTCAATTTCCAGGAGTGTAATTTTGTTTCTCTAGATGAGAGAAAAAATTCTTTGTTTATTGGTTCTTCGCATGACTTCGTTGACTCTCGCTGTCGGTGATTTTCTGTGCCAGACAGAACAGCGAGGAAATCTCTCCCGCTTCGTGACGTGTGAGGGAGGCCCCGCCCCGCCTCCCCCCACCCCCTCCCAAGGGCCGCAGCTGTTTCTGATAAGACGGCGAGGCGCCTCGCACCATTTCATGCAAGTACACACTCAAATCATTATTGACGCTCTTGAGTGACCAACTGACTCGAACTAAATAGCTTATCTGGAAATGACAAATAAACTTGAAGCAGTATATGGACGAATACCTAGGTGGGAGTAATATTTTCGTGGGTGTGATCCTCTATTGAGCACTCGAGACGCATGAAGCACATACAAAATGCACACAGAAAAGTGGTTTACAAATCAATCATCGTTCACAGTGATTCAGTAAAAATCCACATTCTTCCGACATTTATATCTCATTCATCATCTTATTATGCCCAGATGTTGCTTGCAGAATCTCAACACCTTTAATCACATCGATTGAGACATTCTTCATACCACCTTTTCACACCATTATGACTAATTGTTAGCCTGTCAATCGTTTAGATACTTATTCTCATACATTCGCCTTCCACAAAATCTCACCCTATTACCACAGTATACGACAAACCGTCACGAAATTCTATACGGCCATAGACCATAAATAATATAGACTGACCACGCCACTATCTCAACCGTGTTGAGGTTTGAAAACGAGATCTAAGTCACGTGACTCGGGGCGGGAAACCGAGTTGCCATCATTACAAGCTACGTGGAGTTGACAGTTACGGTTTTTCTCATTTATAACTGAAGTCAGGCATTGATTTTAACATGAAAACAACGTGCCTTCTTTATATTACACATGTAATAGTGCGGTTAAGTTAACTTCTCCGAAATTCCTAATATTAATGCGGTGGGTTTGTTTATGAATAAATAAATCTTCTGCTACCAGTCACGATTTTTCTTTATTTTACTTTTCGCACGACGCGTTTCGAGAAATAATTCCCATTTTCAAGTGCGTTTTTTGTGTGTATTAAGCCATTTCTTTTGATGTTGTAAGTGTGTGTGAGTCTGCTTCACTTCGCTGACTTTTACTGCAATACATAAGGAACACGCGATTTTTTAGTTGGGTATCAATTCTTTTTGTGAAGTTAGTGGCGAAATTTAAAACAATTTGTACTTACAGTTTTCTAATGGTCCATTTGTGCAGAGTCTCACACACACTAAACATCAAACACAACTTGTTGTACACTTTAAAATACCTTATATAAACAAAACAGTTACAAAGATCTTCTTACAGGTAGTCCACGGAGATAACATTATAGGTCTTCCACAGATTATGATATGCTTTTGTACAGAGGTTATTTTTCTTAACAATTTGGCTTATAAATTATTTATATTTATTTTACAATTGTGCTTATTTCTATGTTTTACTATGTTTATTTAAGTATATTATCGAAACATCTGAAGAAATTCACTGATTCACTTTCAAGTTTTTCATTTTATATTTTATCTTCATATTTTCTGTGATGTGATTATATCTCCAGTTCTTCAAGCAAATCCATTTTATGTACTTTATTTAGTCGGTGGAGTACTTTGACATTTTGTTCTATTTTTCCAAATGTATGTGTGTTGCTATTGCTGACGTAGTGTGTTTGTTGTGTGTGTATGCTCTAATGTGCTCTGTGTACCTGGTGTTGAAATTTCGGCCTGTTTGTCCTAGGTAGAACTTGGAGCATTCCTGGCATGTTACCTTGTATATTCCAGAGTCTGAATATGGATCATGATTACACTTCGTATTATGTATTAGTTTCTGCTCTAGTTTATTAGATGTAGAAACCCCAATTTTTACTCTGTGATTTTTGAAAATATTTGCAATCTTCTGTGATACATTCCCTATGTATGGAATACTAGATATACATTTGTTTTTCTCTTTTTCTTCTATGGTGCAGTTTGTACCTGGGTTTTTCTTCACTTTGTCTAAGATTGTCAACTATGGAAGCAGAAGATTGATTTATTCATAAACACACCTATTGTTTCTACTGTCGCAGGCTTTCGAAAACCATTTATAATGGATCAAACCAGATTAATGCAGTGGTTATCGCCTTTATATGCGGCCAGGTGAAATGTACTCACAGCTCAGTTTACAAGCAACAGAACTACTGTTCTTCGGTGAATATCTGTTTTTGTTGTACTGTGATTTTTTTAGTTCACCGCTCCCACAGGAGTAAAAAACAAAATGACCACTACTCAACAATACGTGCGAAATGTTTTGTTATGCTTTTTTAAGAAAAGAAATCTTGCTATATCCATAATGTCTATTTTTACGCAAAGAAAGCAAATACCGAAACAGTATACATCGTAATATATTAGAAAACGTTGATTATACAGAAAAACACCTGTGTTTAGTTGGATATTAACGCTCTGTCATATAAAAATCCTTCCCTCAAGTTTTACGTCTAAGGACTAAGATACATCCTGACTTTAAACCCATGGAAATGCCTCTACAAGGATTGTGAAATCGTACACATTTACAACTGACATTTCCTTCGATTTGCCTAATCTGTAGGCTGCAAAACAATACTTCTCTGAGTGTATATTTAGGCCACCTCTTCCCTTTCTAGTACAAAGTCCAAGATGCTACTCCAAGCAGGTGTAAAATGAATGTGCGCAACGGAAAATACTGAACGCGAAAATCAAGATTTGGCCCTGTCCGACTACCCCCTGAAGCAGATCTTAGGATCTCTTAATTGTGATATTACTTCCTGCTAGTTCTTTAACATATAAATTACAACCTAAACATAAATAAATGATTAAGGGAACTAGTAACTACTAAATGATAAATCTTGTTTCTGCTTATACATTTATTGTAGATTAAAAACCCCTTTATACTACAAATGTTTTATATTTCCTAACTAATATTACTGATCAATTGCCAAAATCTGCCTCTTTTTATGGGTACACGATCTAATATAAATAACGCGAAGATGACTGACATCATTTACGTACCAAACACTAGAAAACACTACTTTCAAAGATGATCTACAGTGGTGTGTGACATCAGTGGAAATAAAACTTACGTGATCACAGCTGGTCCCATAGTCCTTATCACAAATTTCCATTTTTTTAGTAGATTCCAAACTAGCCGCACCTTTTACGTTTTTGAAGATTACGTGCTGTTTCTGCTTGTCAACGCCCTTTGCCCACGTATCGCTTCTATGCCTTGCCTGTACCTATGGTGTTTATCCACTATGCTTACCCTGGTATCAAAATTTACATACATGTGCAAGGTTCGCTTTCCCGCTTTTATCATTTAGTCCTCCAGCACGTGCAGCTGCTTTCTCCTCATTTTTGTGCGAATCTTAACCCACAGCTGTGTCACAAGTTCCATTACATTTAGCACAAAACGAAGGTCCTGTTCAATCTCGGCTTCCACTGCTGCACCCTCAGTTAATCGTATTGCACTAGTTTTCTGTCCCTGACAATCAACAGCAGTCCTTCACGTACACTATATGATCAAAAGTATCCGGACACCCTCATCAACATACATTTTTCGTATTATGTGCATTGTGCTGCCAGCTACCGCCAGGTGGTCCATGTCAGAGACCACAGTAGTCATTAGACACCGTGAGAGAGCAGAATGGGGCGCTCGGCGGAACTCACGGAATTCGAACGTGGTCGGGTGATTGGCTGTCACTTGTGTCATACGTCTGTACGTGAGATTGCCACACTCCTAAACATCTATAGGTCCACTGTTTCCGATGTGAAGTGGAAACGTGAAGGGACCCGTACAGCACAAAAGCGTTCAGGCCGACCTTGTCTGTTGTCTAACAGAGACCGCCGACAGTTGAAGAGGGTCGTAATGTGGAATAGGCAGACAACTATCCAGACCATCACGCTGGAATTTCAGATTGCATCAGGATCCACTGCAAGTACTATTACAGTTAGGCCAGTAAATGCCAAACAACACCCCTCTTGGTGTAAGGAGCGTAAACACTGGACGATTGAACAGTGGAAAAACGTTTTGTGGAGTGACGAATCACGGTACACAATGTGGCGATCCGATGTCAGAGTGTGGGTGTGGCTTATGCCCGGTGAACGTCATCTGCCAACGTGTGTAGTGTCAACAGTAAAATTCGGAGGCGGTGGTGTTATGGTGTGGTTGTGGTTTTCATGGTGGGGCCTGCGCCCCTTGTTGTTTTGAGTGGCACTATCACAGCACAGGCCTACACTGCTGTGTTAAGCACCTTCTTGCTTCCCACTGTTGAAGAGCAATTCGGGGATGGCGATTGCATCTTTCAACACGATGGCGCATGTAGTGTGTCCTCTCCTCGGGGTTCTGCCGTGAAAATACAAAATAGAAAATCTGATTGGGTTTTGAATTTTGATGGAATAAGTTACGGATAAGGCGGACTTCGTATTACTGATTGAGATAGTGCTGTAATTTGACCGTGAATGGCAGACCGGGTCAGCAACACTACAAAAAGCGACTGTAAGGAAATAGCATCAGAAATAAGTTGGAATTTACCTTATAATTCTGTCAGAAACGTAGTATCTATTATAATATAGTCTTCGTCGCTGCATCTGGAATACTTCTTGATTTTCTTGTAGGATGTCCTTTTTTTATTGTTCGCTGGTCCTCTTGTTCTCCGTCTGATGAAAATTTGTTGAAGTTCTCACTGTCTGGATTAATTTATAAATTTGGCGATAACCATTGCGAATCACTACTGAAATAACTTGAAGACGCCGTGTCTTCGTTTCGCAATATAGTTTTAATTTCCACATAAAATCATTCTTTATCGTCAGCGCCAAAAAATACACGTCTTAAACGTATGAAGACAAGATAACAAGAGAGTAATGAACTAGTTGTTAAAACAAGCTCCTGCGCAAAAGAAAGAAAAAAAAAGATCAAAGTTACTTATGAAAATCTGTCGCTGGCGCAGCACTCTTCTGCATGCGCGATCGTAAATCACATCTTTGCTCTGGTGGAGGCGCCGTAGTCAAAGTACCGTTACAAACACCTGTAATTAAGGCACGGCCTGTGGCGGAGTGGTTACACGACAATAACATCCCTGTAATGGACTGGCCTGCACAGAGTCCTGACCTGAATCCTACACAACACCTTTGGGATGTTTTGGAACGTCGACTTCGCGCCAGACTTCGATACCTCTCCTCAGTGCTGCACTCGGCTACTGTTCCCCAAGAAACCTTCCAGTACGTGGTTGAACGTATGCCTGGGAGAGTGGAAGCTGTCATCAAATCATGAAATTCTGCTAGACAAGCTCAAGTATTGTGGCATGAGTGGGACAGTGCACAAATGGTTTAATTCGTACCTAACTGGAAGAGTGCAGAAAGTTGAAATAAGTAGTTTTCATAATATGCAAAGATCAGCACATTCCTCAAACTGGGGAACTATCAAGAATGGGGTTCCACAAGGGTCAGTCTTGGGTCCTTTGTTGTTCTTAATATATATTAATGACTTGCCATTCTATATTCATGAAGAGGCAAAGTTAGTTCTCTTTGCTGATGATACAAGTATAGTAATCACACCTGACAAACAAGACTTAACTGATGAAATTGTCAATACTGTCATTCAGAAAATTACTAGGTGGTTCCTTGTAAACGGACTCTCACTGAATTTTGATAAGACACAGTACATACGCCATTAATAAATATAGACCTTAATCAGAAGCATATAGCCAAGGTAGAATATTCCAAATTTTTAGGTGTGTCCATTGATGAGAGATTAAATTGGAAGAAACACATTGATGATCTGCTGAAACGTTTGAGTTCAGCTACTTATGCAATAAGGGTCATTGCAAATTTTGGTGATAAACATCTTAATAAATTAGCTTACTACGCCTATTTTCACTCGTTGATTTCATATGGCATCATATTTTGGGGTAATTCATCACTGAGGAATAAAGTATTTATTGCACAAAAGCGTGTAATCAGAATAATAGCTGGAGTCCACCCAAGATTATCCTGCAGATATTTATTTAAGGATCTAGGGATATTCACAGTAGCTTCTCAGTATATATACTGAAAGGTCTCTGTTGGATTCCTTTCATGTTTAATTTCTTAAATCTGTTGCCATTTATGGAATAAATTCCTCTTCTAAATGTACTGTGGCGTTTCTGACTATCTGGGAGGAGACTGAGCAGTGGAACGTGTTACTTTTACACATAAACAAGAACGATCTGTCACACTACTACACTTTAAAGCAAGTTTATATGTAATTCTTATATGTAATTCATGTCACACAGTCTCATACGGAACCTACATCCGCTTTCTTTTATATACTGTATATGATAAGATACTGTCATCCCCCTTCCCTTTTGTGTGAGAGGATGAATGAGCATATGTATTTCTAGTTGCATGCTTGAGGGTAGCAGACAAGGCTGTCTGCTAGAGAACAGTAGGACCAACGTCGGAACAGGTAGCTACGCTTCCTAAAAGCAAAGAGGTTTCTATCATTAGTATGGTCCTGTCTGTCCGTTGTCATGTTGGTATAGGAAGCTGCCCCTCTGGCCACTTCCGTTGGTCTTTGTGAGCCACCCTCAGGAAGCACGCTCGGCAGTAGGCAGTTGCAGTGTGGCCGTGGCGAGCGTCTGAAGTGGTAAGATCTCCGGCTAAGCGCGTGTCTGTTAAGTCCGTAGGACAATGGATTTCTTAAGTTCAGCCAAACTGAAAATTTAATCACCTTTATTTCGGGTTTAGGTCTAAAATATCCGATGTTATCTTAAATTGCAGCGCAGTGTAATTATCGTGTGAAGTTCAGATTATTTTCCGGTAGTTGCTTTGTTACTACTTTGTGAGTAAAGTGGAACCACGTGTTGATCAGTAACTCTAACTAAGTTCATCAATCTTAAATCCGAATGTGCGTGAGATTATAACGTCTCGTCTTGAGAATATTTTAAAGAATATAGCAACTTTTCTTTATGCTTTTCTTTATGTTCAACCCACGTGGGGTGTACTTTGCGAGACCAGTACCACGTGCTTATATAACTGTTTGACCAATCAGGTTAATAGTAAGACGTTAGTAACCAGTTCAAGGTTTTTCTTTTGTCAATTGCTTTTCGATCTAATGTATTTTAATTATCAAAATTATTGTGGAGTTGTACGCTTTGTGTAAACCAAGTTGACCACGTGGAGCATGTGGTGTAATCATCAAAGTAGCCCTCAGCTATTCTTTTTGCGAAGACTTCACAAAGAGTTAATATGAATTTAGTATACCAGTGTGTGGTAATTACATGACGGACAGGGTTGTGGTATGAACGTAATTTCTTTGGGAAAAAACTGAATCTGTTGGTTGTGGTTAATTTCTTCTTGCTTATGTTTCAATGTTCTTCGTGTGTTATTTTATGAATGGAGTGTTGTATGCAGTTTTCCAAATCTTGGCTCCATATTTTATGTGTTCCGTAAGTTTACAATCTCACACTCTTTTCAATCGTAAATAACGCACCAGCTCAGTTATAACTCACGTATAATATGCTGAAATTTCAATGAACAATCTTAAAATAAATTTCCAAATATAAACTGATTTATTTCTTTTTATTTAAATTCTCCTTTTTATATATATATATATATATTTACCGGTTTTGTATGACTATTAAAAGATTATCATTAATGCTAGTCTGCTTGGTAAACCTAGACTAAATATCTGATGAAACAGTTGCCCAGTAATCCACGGCTAACGTCCCCAGACAGATCACGGCTTTTAACCCACTTTCATTGTCTATTAGCTCCGATTTCAGCATACCAAATTAAAGTAACAACGTTACAATACTCTCTTATGAAATTTGTTATTAACAACCAAACCCAATTCAAAAGTAATAGCAGTGTGCATAACTACAATACTAGGAGAAAGGATGATCTTCACTATTCAAGATTAAATCTAATTTTGGCACAGAAAGGGGTGAATTATACTGGCACTAAAGTCTTTGGTCACTTACCAAATAGTATCAAAAGTCTGACAGATAACCAACAAGTATTTAAGAAGAAATTAAAAGAATTTCTGAATGACAGCTCCTTCTACTCCATAGAGGAATTTTTAGATATAAATTTAAAAGAAAACAAACAGAAAAACAAAAAATATTAAAAAAATAAAAATAAAAAACACAAAAAACGAAAAAGTTGTTATAGTAACTTAAGTATGTTGTTAAATTAACTTAATTATGTCATGTATTGGAAAATTTGACTCGTTCCACATCATTACGAAATATCGTATTCATGATCCATGGAACTAGTATTAATTTAATCTAATCTAATCTAAGGCTAAGGGTGGTCCAACACCATTTGGAATTCAAGTGTTACCGAGGGGGGGGGGGGGCGCCACGAACTTGTAAGTCATTCTCAGTCAGGTGTCCGGATACTTTTGATCACATGGCGTATGCCAAATTCAACTGGAGTTGCAACAACTTAAAAACGCCGAAATACTCCCTAATTTGACTTTGGAAAGTACTTCTCCACTCAATGTATAGAATACACATATGTTTCGCACTGTGTTTTCACATGCCAGCCGCTTGGCAGCGCTGCAGCAGCGAACTTCCGTGACTCACTATCTTGGGCTGTGTTGCCCCTCTGTGTCTGTGTGGGCAGCACATCAACCGTGCCGACTCGGAGTAGGAGAGGTACCACAGGACATTTTAATTTCCACTGTCTATATGTACTTTTGCAAATAAATTCATAAAACTTTGTCACCAGGACCACAAAGGATTCAGGATTCACACTCATAGTAGTGGAGGTTCAAAAACATAAAAAACTAATTTTTTTTGCGTGTGAAGTGCCATCATTTTTCACTTACTATTGGATGCATTTCTTGCTATAGGTACAGTTTTCTTCATAAGTAGGGGAGATTGTTCGATGAATTTTGCAGAGCATACAAACCGTACTTACAGGTGTATCAGGCTATACAATTTATTTAATTTATGCAAAAACCAATGAGCTGTTACGTTTTAGACTTAATGTTTAAAAAAACTCAAAATTTATAGTTAATTATCTCAACTTTACCATAGTTTTTGATAAAATGGAAAATGCCAGAGTATCATACACCTCTAAGTATGTTTTGTATGATGTACAAAATTCATCGTAGAATCTCCTTTACTTATGAATAAAACTGTACCTACAGCAACAAATGCAGCCAATGTTAAATGAAAAAAATGATGAAATTTCACACGTAAAAAAAATTTATTTTGTAATGTTTTTGAACTTCCACTGCTGTGAGTGTGAATCCTGAATCGTTCTTGGGCATGCTGACAAAGTTTTATGAATTTATTTGTAAAAGTATAGACAGTGGAAATTAAAATGTCCTGTGGTGCGTCTCTTGCTCCACGTCGGCCCGTTTGACGTCCTACACCCCTCAACTGTTCGTTCCGCTCCTTTCCATCAGAGATTAATGTCTCTGGGAATAGCAGCCACAAGAGAAAACGTGCGTGAAGAATATCTTTTTTTGGTCATCAGTCTACTGACTGGTTTGATGAGGCCCGCCACGTTTCCTTTCCTGTGCTAACCTCTTCATCTCAGAGTAGCACTTGCAACCTACGTCCTCAATTATTTGCTTGACGTATTCCAATCTCTGTCTTCCACTACAGTTTTTTCCCTATACAGCTCCCTCTAGTACCATGGAAGTCATTCCCACATGTCTTAGCAGATGTCCTATCATCCTGTCCCTTCTCCTTGTCAGTGTTTTCCACATATTCCTTTCCTCTCCGATTCTGCGTAGAACCTCCTCATTCCTTACCTTATCAGTCCACCTAATTTTCAACATTCGTCTATAGCACCACATCTCAAATCCTTCGATTCTCTTCTGTTCCGGTTTTCCCACAGTCCATGTTTCACTACCATACAATGCTGTACTCCAGACGTACATCCTCAGAAATTTCTTCCTCAAATTAAGGCCGGTATTTGATATTAGTAGACTTCTCTTGGCCAGAAATGCCTTTTTTGCCATAGCGAGTCTGCTTTTGATGTCCTCCTTGCTCCGTCCGTCATTGGTTATTTTACTGCCTAGGTAGCAGAATTCCTTAACTTCATCTACTTCGTGACCATCAATCCTGATGTTAAGTTTCTCGCTGTTCTCATTTCTACTACTTCTCATTACCTTCGTCTTTCTCCGATTTACTCTCAAACCATACTGTGTACTCATTAGACTGCTCATTCCGTTCAGCAGATCATTTAATTCTTCTTCACTTTCACTCAGGATAGCAATGTCATCGGCGAGAAGAATATTTACACATATACAAATTTACACATTTTACAAAAAAAAAAAAAAAAAAAATATTACTTCCAGAAGAGGAAAGAACATATCAATTGAGCACGCCATGAAAATTCCACCGCACCTATTCAAAGCTGTATGTGGGGAGCGGGTGCGGGGAAACAGAAACTGTGAGGAAGGCGGGGGCAGCGGCGATGTGGCAGTTTCGGCGTCATCATCAGAAGTTTCGTTTCTGCTCGCCTCATCTCGTCCTTCGCTGGGTCCGCTACATTCTTTACCTCTCGCTAAACGTTACACTGTTTATCGTCCAAGATGTGAGCAGATATCTTCTGCGGCCAATCGAATGTTGTTTGTCTGCGCTCGCTACATAATTCCCGTGGGAAGATGTGTGGCTCGACTGAATACGTCTATCTCGTCAAGTGCGTGATGGCCGCGCACGTCGGCTGTTGATAGTGCCTCTTCACCTACTGCGATTACGAGGGGAGTTTGAAAAGCCCGTGCAAAGTTCTAGAGGTGGCACTACCGGCGCGTATCGAGGTCATGTTTAATTAGTAGCATCTTTGGAAAGAACGCAGCCATTTCAGCCATAGTGGTCTCTTTCCTTGTGTTTGGCATTCGAGTCAATCAAGGAAGTCGAGTGATTGTAAAAAAAAAAAGGAAGGACGAAAAAGAATATCGTGTGGTGATGAAACATTACTTTATGACAGGCAAAACGCCTCAGGATACAAAAGAAAGCCGCGCGGGATTAGCCGAGCGGTCTCAGGCGCTGCAGTCATGGACTGTGCGGCTGGTCCCGGCGGAGGTTCCAGTCCTCCCGCGGGCATGGGTGAGTGTGTTTGTCCTTAGGATAATTTAGGTTAAGTAGTGTGTAAGCTTAGGGACTGATAACCTCAGCAGTTAAGTCCCATAAGATTTCACACACATTTGAACAGACTAAAGAGAATCTCGATAAACATTACGGTGACTCTGCACCTTCGATTAGAATAGTTTATAAGCTGTAACCTCCCACAATAATATTTTTATAGGAAACCAAGTGTAACCTCCGCACAAAAATTTAAATTAAAATATGAACCATGTGTAAACTCCCACAAAAATAATAATTAAATGTTTTTTTTTTTTTTTTTTTTTTTTTTTTTTTTTTTTTTTTTTTTAGTTATTGTAACCTCTGATCAAAATTAGTTCCCCATTTATAGTCTCCGTGCAGAAATGCATTCACATTCAATGTAACCACAAAATTCTTTTCTCATTTAATGTTAAGTTCGAAACAGAAAAATTCCTAATCACCAAAATAATAAAAAAATTCAGTAACCTGGTAAATTTTATGACGACAGCAGCGCTGCGCCTCGGCCCTGTATTCTGAATTAAAAAAAAGGAAAAATTCTTACCTCAATAAAAACTGCGAATATATCTGCTCTTATGTAAAAATTTTTCGGCACAGCTTCGTGCAATGCTGGCCTATATTTTTTCTGATTCTTGGAAGGAATGATTATGCATTGGAAATATTCTTTAAATTGAAATGAATGCTTTTCTTAAAAAATTACTTTATATTATAAAAATTATTATTGAGGCATTTTTAAAAGAAGTTATTGACAGTTAATATACATTACTAGGTATGCGCAAGGCTGCTTCTTTACCTTCTACAATAATACTCATCGTCCAAAGTCCCGACCAGAGCAGACTGCCGACACGCGCACGCACGCGCCGACTACTGTCGACTACTGCAGACAACTACAGACTACTACTTACTAGCACGGACTGAAGACTACTACTGACTCACGCCGACTGACGCCGACTCGCGACAAGCAACAACTAACTACATACTACTCTCTGGTCAGAGACTCTGCCATGCCTCGCCCATCGCCGGCAACGCACACGTCTTAAAAAGTGGTTTCAAAATTTTCGGAGTGGCCATATGGGCAAAAGTGATGCTGAACGTTCTGGACGCCCTGTGGAGTTTACGACCCCAGAAACCATGATATGGTGGTGGATGACAGAGGAGTTAAGGTGCGCGAGATTGCTAGTGCTGTGGGCTTCTCGAATGAACTGGTACATAATATTTTGCATAAACATTTGGACATGAGAAAGCTGTCTGCAAGATGGGTTCCACTACTCCTCACGCTTGACCAGAAACGGAATCGTGTGAAGTGTTGCAAGGATGGTTTACAGCTGTTCAGGAAGAATCCGCAGGACTTTTAGCGTCGTTTCGTCACTTTGGATGAAACATGGATACTATACTCCTGAGACCAAACAACAATCTAAACAATGGGTTACCAAGGGAGAATCTGCACCAAAATGGTTCAAATGGCTCTGAGCAATACGGGACTTAACTTCTGTGGTCATCCGTCCCCCAGAACTTAGAA
Organism: Schistocerca cancellata; assembly: GCF_023864275.1. Taxonomy (NCBI): domain Eukaryota; kingdom Metazoa; phylum Arthropoda; class Insecta; order Orthoptera; family Acrididae; genus Schistocerca; species Schistocerca cancellata. Next base: position 63,101,828 of record NC_064637.1, on the reverse strand, counting down.
CTACTTAAACCTAACTAACGTAAGGACATCACACACATCCATGCCCGAGGCAGGATTCGAACCTGTGACTGTAGCGGTCTCGCGGTTCCAGACTGTAGCGCCTAGAACCGCTCGGCCACACTGGTCGGCTCTGCACCAAAAAAGGCGAAGACCATTCCCACGGCCGGAAAGGTTATGGCAAGTGTCTTTTGCGATTCACAAAGGATAATCCTCATCGACTATCAGGAATAGGGTAATACTATTACAGGTGCATATTATTCATCGTTATTGGACCGTTTGAAAACCGAGCTGCAAGAAAAACGCACACACCTCAGCAGTTGTCGTCGCAAAATTAATAGAAATAGGATTCCAACTCGTTTCACATCCCCTTATTCTCGAGGCTTGGCTCCCTCGGACTACTATTTGTTCCCCAGTTTGAAGAAATGGGTGGCGGGACAAAGATTTTATTCAAACGAGGAGGTGATTGGAGCAACTAATAGCTATTTTGCAGACTTGGACAATTCCCATTATTCGGAAGGGATCAACGAATTAGAGGAAGTGTATAAGTCTAAAAGGAGATTATCTCGAAAAATAAAAAAGGTTTACCCCAAACCCATAAGTAGTTTATATTTTTGCACGGACTTTTCAAACGCCCCTCGTATTTCGTGCCGTCAAACACGAGAAATTAACAGCTGTGCGGTAACGTTAAATGCGAACATTTAGGCTTGAATATAACACTTGGGAATGACCACTGAAACTACACTGTACAGGTCCACTAATGTGGTCACCTGCGAAAAGCCTAAATAACCATACTTTGCAGCGCAGGCCTCTGTAAGTCGTCCCGGAAGATAGACAATCAGGTTCCAAAAGGTACCGCCAGGGATGTGCAGCCACGACGAATCCAGAGCCGTGACCAGCTGCGCTAGGTTTAGATAGGATTCGTCTCGAGAACACCCCGATCGAGTGGGTTTGAGTCCTGGTAGTTTAGTGTCCGAGGCTCATTCTGGCGCTATTTGTACCACGCAGTACAAATGGTTCAAATGGTTCTGAGCCCTATGGGACTTAACATCTGCGGTCATCAGTCCCCTAGATCTTAGTACTACTTAAACCTAACTAACCTAAGGACCTCACACACATCCATGCCCGAGGCAGGATTCGAATCTGCGACCGTAGCGGTCGCGCGGTTCCAGACTGAAGCGCCACGCAATACAGTGCGACCTATATGACATGTTGCATTATCCTGGTGGTAGATTCACAAACTAACTGCACGTGTGGCTAGAGATGGTCCACAAGGATAGATGCATACGTGTGCTGATTCTTTGTACCTTCCAGAATGCCGACATCACCCAGAGAATACCACGAAAACATTCTCAACACCGTAAGGCCCCCCTTCTCCGGCATAGCCCCTTTCGACACTTGTTGTAGTCCGCTTTGAGACGTTACGAGTCGATGGCACATGAAACGTGATTCATCTGAAAAGTCCAACTGTATCGATTTAGTGCACGTGCAGTTGCAGTGCTGACGTGCAAATTTTCGTCTACGTCGTCTAGTACCCTTCCCCAAGTTTATTGCAATAATGTAGTAATTCTCTCTTGAATGAATGTGTGCTGTACTCGGCGACTGTGCAGAAAAAAAAATTGAAAGAAAAACAATAATATTATGAAAGTTTGTGAAGTTAACTGCAGGACTTTTCCTGAAAGTTCCTGGCAGATTAAAATGTGTGCCTGACCGAGACTCGAACTCGGGACCTTTGCCTTTCGCGGGCAAGTGCTCTACCAACGAGTAGGAGGCGAGGTACTGGAGGAAGTAAAATTGTGAGGACGGGTCGTGAGTCGTGCTTGGGTAGCTCAGATGGTAGAGCAGTTGCCAGCGAAAGGCAAAGGTCCCGAGTTCGAGTCTCGGTCCGGCACACAGTTTCAATCTGCCAGGAAGTTTCAAAATCAGCGCACACTCCGCTGCAGAATGAAAATTTCATTCTGGAAGCATCCCCCATGCTGTGGCTAAGCCATGTCACCGCAATATCCTTTCTTCCAGTAGTGCTAGTCCCGCAAGTTTCGCAGGAGCACTTCTGTAAAGTTTGGAAGGTAGGAGACGAGGTACTGGCAGAAGTAAAGCTGTGAGTACCGGGCGTGAGTCGTCCTTCGGTAGCTCAAATGGTGGAGCACTTGTCCACGAAAGGCAAAGGTCCCGAGTTCGAGTCTCGGTCGGGCACACAATTTTAATCTGCCAGAAAGTTTCATTTCAGCGCACACTCCGCTGCAGAGTGAAAATCTCATTCTGGAAACATCCCGCAGGCTGTGGCTAAGCCATGCCTCCGCAATATCCTTTCTTTCAGGAGTGCTAGTTCTGCAAGGTTCGCAGGAGCACTCCTGTAAAGTTTGGAAGGTAGGAGAGGAGGTACTGGCGGAAGTAAAATTGTGAGGACGGGTCGTGAGTCGTGCTTGGGTAGCTCAGTTGGTGCCAGCACAGCAGCTCAGCGTGTTCGGTCAGAGCGTTATCTGCCCTCTGTAATAAAAAAAAACTGAGTCAACGGCTCAACACTGACCTGTCATTGGACATCTGAAAAAAAAGAAAAGTTGGTAGGGTACTTGGCCGCGAAAGGCAAAGGTCCCGAGTTCAAGTCTCGGTCCGGCAAACAGTTTTAATCTGCCAGGAAGTTTCAAAATCAGCGCACACTCCGCTGCAGAGAGAAAATTTCATTTTCCTAACAAAGATCATGAAGCACAAGCATCCGAATCCCGCTCCAGCTACTTCCGGGTCTGGGTGCTGACGAGTCCTCTCCATTTGGTTCGGTCCTCCCACTACTTTTCTTCCTCCACTTGCCGCCAGGTCACACCCCTCCTTTCCACAGATATTCTCATTCCTTTTCCACCGTGTTCTTGGGCGGCCTCTAGGTCTTTTCCCATCCATCTTTAGTTCTTCCATAATTTTGGGGAGTGTCTGCCCATGCATCCTCTTAACATGCCCATACCATCTTAATCTCTTTTTTTCAATTTATTCTCTCACACTTTCTTGTTTAAGGTCCTTCCTAATCTCTACATTCCTTACTCTGTCCATTCTTGTTTTTCCCTTAACTGCTCTGAGAAATTTCGTTTCCCCTGCTTGCAGTCTGCTCCAGTCCCTTTCTGTCATTGTCCATGTTTCTCCACCATAGGTGACGATAGGGAAGTAATAGTTGTTATGTGGTGTCACCGCCAGACACCACACTTGCTAGGTGGTAGCCTTTAAATCGGCCGCGGTCCGTTAGTATACGTCGGACCCGCGTGTCGCCACTGTCAGTGATTGCAGACCGAGCGCCGCCACACGGCAGGTCTAGAGAGACGTCCTAGCACTCGCCCCAGTTGTACAGCCGACGTTAATAGCACTGGTTCACTGACAAATTGCGCTCTCATTTGCCGAGACGATAGTTAGCATAGCCTTCAGCTACGTCATTTGCTACGACCTAGCAAGGCGCCGTATTCAATTGATATTTATCTTGTGAAGCATGTACAGTCAAGAGAGTTGTTCACCAATTGTGGATTAAAGTTAAGTATTCTACCAGTTACCTCCTGTTTTGCTAGTCTTATTTCTCTGACCTGTTCCAGACCTCACGCCAGCCTGCGTGAGCTTAAACGCGTGCCTTTCGGCTTCCTCCAAACCCCGTGAATTGGCTCCTGCCAATTCACAACATCTTACACATAAAGAGTTTTGCTTTTTCTGAAACTTCCTTATTCCAAATCAGGTGTTTTATTGTTTGGTAGAAATTGCCTCCCTTCTGTCATCTCCTATTAATTTCGTTAGTTATTCTTCCATCCCTAGATATTTCACTCCCTAAAGAAGTGAAACTTTCTACCACTTTGAGGGGTTCTCCATTCAAGGTAATATTTCCGTTGATCCCTTTCTCTCTCCCAAATACCATTACTTCACTCTCATCTTTATTTATTTTTAATCCATACCGTTTCATTATTTTCTTCCACGCACTAAGCTGTAAGTGTACATCTACCTCTTTATCACCCCATATTACCATATCATCTGCAAAAATAATCTTTTTGTCTTTTTCTTTTACTATATCTTTAACTGCCCTATTCATTCCCTCCATCACAACATTAAAAAGTGCAGGAGATAGAATACTTCCTTGCTTAAGTTCTTGTCTTATTCCGAAGCATTCAGAGTTCACCAACGGTGTTCTAATTCTACAATTGTGTCCTCTGTACATTGTCTATATTACATTGATGTAACCATCTATATCTATCTTCTTCATTTCTTCCTAGAGTCTTTCCCTGTTAACTGAGTCATATGCCTTTTCTATGTCTATAAAAACCATTATCACCCTTTTGTTATACTCCCAACTTTTCCCATCAGTTGACAGATAGAAAATATCAGGTCGATCGTGCTTCTCCCTTTCCTAAACCCATGCTGTTCTTCACTCAGCTCCTTTTCTATCTTTTCACTTATTCGATTTAGTAAAATTCTTTCAAAAATCTTGGCTGTATGACACTTGAAGATTCTCTGAATCTCAAGTCATACAGCCAAGATTTTTGGAGGAATTTTACTAAATCGAATAAGTGAAAAGATAGAAAAGGAGCTGAGTGAAGAACAGCATGGGTTTAGGAAAGGAAGAAGCACGATCGACCTGATATTTTCTATCTGTCGACTGATGGAAATAGTTGGGAGGCACTATTATTGTATGTCCAGCAATAGAGATCCGCTGGAGGAAGAATTCTTCTGAACCTCGGCGATGTCGACCCGGGACTCCACAGGTGAGGCGATCGCCGATTTAGGATTGATGGTTCTGCACGATCTCAAAAACGGGAGGAAAATGGAAATGGCACCACATTCTTAATCGTCGTAGCGAGAATGAATCCACGCCCCGGCTACGGATATTACTTCTGAGAAAAGACTGCAGTCTCGCTCGTCGCTGGTTTTGATCCGTGTTATTATAATTTCGATGCAGGATCTTGAAATTATTTTCGTCACAGTATGTAAATCTCGCTGGTAAAACTTATATAACGTACAAAGTGAAGTGTCTGGGTTTTAAAAGAATGAATTACCTTTTCATGCTTTGTTGTCTTTGACGATGATTATATTCGCCGTTTATGCATCAAGACGTGCTCTCTCGAATTACAGTGGCTTTTAATACTTCCACCTATCCTATATAGACATCATCATCATCAGTTTTCTGCTATATTAGCAGGTCCTTTGTGTTGTGGATTGGCAAGAGAGCCAACCTGGTATGAGAGGAAGCCGAAAGGCACGCGTTTTAGCTCACGCAGGCTGGCGTGAGGTCTGGAACAGGACAAGGAAATTAGACTTTATAAAAATGGACGTCGCTGGTGGAATACTTAACTTTAATCCATAAATGGTGAACATCGGTCTGACGGTACATGATTAACAAGATCAATAGCAACTGATAATGGCGCCTTGCTAGGTCGTAGCAAATGACGTAGCCGAAGGCTATGCTAACTATCGTCTCGGCAAATGAGAGCGTATTTTATCAGTAAACCATCGCTAGCAAAGTCGGCTGTACAACTGGGGCGAGTGCTAGGAAGTGTCTCTAGACCTGCCGTGTGGCGGCGCTCGGTCTGCAGTCACTGATAGTGGCGACACGCGGGTCCGACTTATACTAACGGAACGCGGCCGATTTAAAGGCTACCACCTAGCAAGTGTGGTGTCTGGCGGTGACACCACACTTTGCCTCTCCATTTTCTGCTATCCATTGCTTCCTTCTTACGGCTGCTGTATGTTGTACCGTCCATCACGTCATCCAGTATCTGAAATCTCTTCCTTCCTCGCTTCCTTTTCCCTTCTACATAACCTTCTATAACTGTTCTTATCAGTCCGTCATTCTTTCTTAATATATGCCCAATGCAATTTCTTTTTCTTCTTTTTACTACATCTAGTAACTGTCTTTTCTCTTCCACTCTTCTCAGTATCTCTTCATTTTTTACTCTGTCCATCCAACTTATTCTTTCCATCCTCCACCATGTTCACATCTCAAAAGCCTCCAGCCTTTCTCTGTCTTTCTTCCTCAAAGTCCATGTTTCAGCGCCATACAGAAGAACACTCCATATAAGACATTTTATGAGTTCTCTGCCCAGACCGCTGCAGGAAATTCTCCTTTTCTTATAAAATGCCTCTTTTGCCATTGCTATCCTTGTTTTAATTTCTGTGCTGCACTTCCAGTCGGAGTCTATCCTGCTTCCAGGATACTTAAAATTTTGCACCTGTTCTAATATTTATCCATTTGTAAGTGGGCTGCTTCCGTGTTGGCAGCGCTGTGTAGCGCTTTGCGTTGGATCTCAGAGCCGGCCGGAGTGGCCGTGCGGTTATAGGCGCTACAGTCTGGAACCGCGTGACCGTTACGGTCGCAGGTTCGAATCCTGCCTCGGGCATTGATGTGTGTGATGCCCTTAGGTTAGTTATGATTAAGTAGCTCTAAGTTCTAGGGGACTGATGACCACAGTCGTTAAGTCCCATAGTGCTCAGAGCCATTTGGATCTCAGACTGCGCTTTCTTTGTATGAGACTCTGTGGCTGGTTGTTAGAAGCTAATCGCCAGTAGTGTTGGGCAGTTGGAAGTTAGTCGCCAACAGTGATCGACGTACTGTTGGGCGGTTGGAGGTGGACAGCCAGTAATGATGGATGTTAGATGTGAGAAGTTAGCTTTGATGGAGGGTAGAGGGCTGAAGTGTTACCGTAGGCTAACGATCTGGAAGTATCCGACTTGGAGATTGAAAATTATTCATGATTATATTGTAAGTAGGCTGTTTAGGTTTTTATGTTGGTAACGCTACGTAGCACTCTGTATGAAATTCACTGACTGTACTGCGTGCAGTCTGTGGCTGGTTGGCATTGCTGGAATATTCGCTACTGTAGTGTTGGGCAGTTGGCAGTTGGATGTGAACAGCGCGTAGCGTTGCGCAGTTGGAGGTGAGCCGCCAGCAGTGGTGGATGTGGGGAGAGAGATGGCAGAGTTTTGAGAGCGGACGATCTGGACGTGTGTCCGCGAGAAAAAGGAAATTTGTAAGACTCGATGTCATGAACTGATATTATGACTTTTGAACACTATTAAGGTAAATACATTGTTTGTTCTCTATCAAAATCTTTCATTTGCTAACCATGCCTATCAGTAGTTAGTGCCTTCAGTAGTTAGAATCTTTTATTTATCTGGCAGTATTGGCGCTCGCTTATTGCAGCAGTTCGAGTAACGAAGATTTTTGTGAGGTAAGTGATACATGAAAGGTATAGGTTACTGTTAGTCAGGGCCATTCTTGTGTAGGGATTATTGAAAGTCAGATTGCGTTGCGCTAAAAATATTGTGTGTCAGTTTAATGATGATCAGAATAAGTAAAGAAAGAACTGTGTGAGTATGTTCAGTTTTACTAAGCTGTCTTTGTATCAAATAACATAGAAGTTTACCAGCACAGAAACTCATAATTTTTCTAAGGGGACGTTTCAATATACCTAAGTACTAGATGTCAATGACGATTTATACTCGCCGGCCGCTGTGGCCGAGCGGTTCTAGGCGCTTCAGTCTCTAACCGCTCTGCTGCTACGGTCGCAGGTTCGAATCCTGCCTCGGACATGGATGTGTGTGATGTCCTTAGGTTAGTTAGGTTTAAGTAATTCTATGGGACTAACGACCTCAGATGTTAAGTCCCATAGTGCTCAGAGCCATTTGAACCATTTTGATTTATAGTCGTGTCTGCACTGGATGTGACATTATTAAGGCAAAAAATACATCATTTGGTTTGCAACAAAATCTTTCCTTTGCAAACCCCATGCCTATTAGTAGTTAGTGACTTTACTAGTTAGAATCCTTTATTTAGCTGGCAATATTGACGCTCGCTGTATTGCAGTAGTTCACGTAATGAAGATTTTTGTGAGGCAAGTGCTTAGTGAAACGTATAGGTTATTGTTAGGATTTCTTTTTAGTCAGAGCCATTCTTTTGAATTAATTATTTGAAGTCAGGTTATCCTTTTTTTATGAGCAGTCAGATTGTTTTGCGCTAGAATATTGTGGGTCAGTGTTGACACACTAAGAATAAGTAAACAGAAAGTAGGCTCAGTACGTTCAGTTCTACTCAGCTGTTTCAGAATCAAATAACGTAAAAGTTTCATCTTCTTTTTTTTTTTTTTTTTGGTCATCAGTCTACTGACTGGTTTGATGCGGCCCGCCATGAATTCCTTTCCTGTGCTAACCTCTTCATCTCAGAGTAGCACTTGCAACCTACGTCCTCAATTATTTGCTTGACGTATTCCAATCTCTGTCTTCCTCTACAGTTTTTGCCCTCTACAGCTCCCTCTAGTACCATGGAAGTCATTCCCTCATATTTTAGCAGATGTCCTATCATCCTGTCCCTTTTCCTTATCAGTGTTTTCCACATATTCCTTTCCTCTCCGATTCTGCGTAGAACCTCCTCATTCATTACCTTATCAGTCCACCTAATTTTCAACATTCGTCTATAGCACCACATCTCAAATGCTTCGATTCTCTTCTGTTCCGGTTTTCCCACAGTCCATGTTTCACTACCATACAATGCTGTACTCCAGACGTACATCCTCAGAAATTTCTTCCTCAAGTTAAGGCCGGTATTTGATATTAGTAGACTTCTCTTGGCCAGAAATGCCTTTTTTGCCATAGCGAGTCTGCTTTTGATGTCCTCCTTGCTCCGTCCGTCATTGGTTATTTTACTGCCTAGGTAGCAGAATTCCTTAACTTCATTGACTTCGTGACCATCAATCCTGATGTTAAGTTTCTCGCTGTTCTCATTTCTACTACTTCTCATTACCTTCGTCTTTCTCCGATTTACTCTCAAACCATACTGTGTACTCATTAGACTGTTCATTCCGTTCAGCAGATCATTTAATTCTTCTTCAATTTCACTCAGGATAGCAATGTCATCAGCGAATCGTATCATTGATATCCTTTGAACTTGTATTTTAATTCCACTCCTGAACCTTTCTTTTATTTCCATCATTGCTTTCTCGATGTACAGATTGAAGAGTAGCGGCGAAAGGCTACAGCCTTGTCTTACACCCTTCTTAATACGAGCACTTCGTTCTTGATCGTCCACTCTTATTATTCCCTCTTGGTTGTTGTACATATTGTATATGACCCGTCTCTCCCTATAGCTTACCCCTACTTTTTTCAGAATCTCGAACAGCTTGCACCATTTTATATTGTCGAACGCTTTTTCCAGGTCGACAAATCCTATGAAAGTGTCTTGATTTTTCTTTAGCCTTGCTTCCATTATTAGTCGTAACGTCAGAATTGCCTCTCTCGTCCCTTTACTTTTCCTAAAGCCAAACTGATCGTCACCTAGCGCATTCTCAATTTTCTTTTCCATTCTTCTGTATATTATTCTTGTAAGCAGCTTCGATGCATGAGCTGTTAAGCTGATTGTGCGATAATTCTCGCACTTGTCAGCCCTTGCCGTCTTCGGAATTGTGTGGATGATGCTTTTCCGAAAGTCAGATGGTATATCGCCAGACTCATATATTCTACACACCAACGTGAATAGTCGTTTTGTTGCCACTTCCCCCAATGATTTTAGAAATTCTGATGGAATGTTATCCATCCCTGCTGCCTTATTTGACCGTAAGTCCTCCAAAGCTCTTTTAAATTCCGATTCTAATACTGGATCCCCTATCTCTTCTAAATCGACTCCTGTTTCTTCGTCTATCACATCAGACAAATCTTCACCCTCATAGAGGCTTTCAATGTATTCTTTCCACCTATCTGCTCTCTCCTCTGCATTTAACAGTGGAATTCCCGTTGCACTCTTAATGTTACCACCGTTGCTTTTAATGTCACTAAAGGTTGTTTTGACTTTCCTGTTTCTTCTCATCATTCAGCAATTTAAGTACAGATTCACACATTTATATAAAGAAGTTTCACATTCAGCATAATTTTTATTTCTTTATTTCCTCCTAATGCCAATACTTTTGTTTTCTTTGTGTTAACCCTGTAACGGTAAGGTTGGGGTTGGATCCGACCCCAGCGAGTCTGTTTTGTTTGTAACTGCCCACTCCCTTTTGTGAGAGCGCTGTGGCTCCAGCTACCCTACCAGCCAGTCGTCCCAAGAACGCCGAGGAGGCCACGCCAGTCTGGTGAGTGACCTGCAGCTACCCTCTCTATCCGAAACCTACATTACTCGCGCCCGGGTTGTATCCGACCCCACCTTACTGTTTACGTCGCAGGTATTAGTTTCTTTTGTGGGGAGGTTTCAACCCCATATTGATGTTTATATTACGTCTAAGTTTTGTTTTCTCTTCTAGTATCTTACTAAAATGGTGCATCAACTCCTTAGAACTCCTGAGGAGATATACAATGAGTTTCTCCGACAGGTGGCTGAGTCAGAGGATGCGCGACAATATTGATGCAGAAAACTGTTCAGAAACCGAGGATGAGGTACAGGGTTATTACAAATGGTTGAAGCGATTTCACAGCTCTACAATAACTTTATTATTTGAGATATTATCACAATGCTTTGCACACACACACAAAAACTCAAGAAGTTTCTTTAGGCATTCACAAATGTTCGATATGTGCCCCTTTAGTGATTCGGCAGACATCAAGCCGATAATCAAGTTCCTCCCACACTCGGCGCAGCATGTCCCCATCAATGAGTTCGAAAGCATCGTTGATGCGAGCTCGCAGTTCTGGCACGTTTCTTGGTAGAGGAGGTTTAAACACTGAATCTTTCACATAACCCCACAGAAAGAAATTGCATGGGGTTAAGTCGGGAGAGCGTGGAGGCCGTGACAGGAATTGCTGATCGTGATCTCCACCACGACCGATCCATCGGTTTTCCAATCTCCTGTTTAAGAAATGCCGAACAACATGATGGAAGTGTGGTGGAGCACCATCCTGTTGAAAGATGAAGTCGGCGCTGTCGGTTTCCAGTTGTGGCATGAGCCAATTTTCCAGCATGCCCAGATACACGTGTCCTGTAACGTTTTTTTCGCAGAAGAAAATGGGGCCGTAAACTTTAAACCGTGAGATTGCACAAAACACGTTAACTTTTGGTGAATTGCGAATTTGCTGCACGAATGCGTGAGGATTCTCTACCGCCCAGATTCGCACATTGTGTCTGTTCACTACACCATTAAGAAAAAAATGTTGCTTCATCACTGAAAACAAGTTTCGCACTGAACTCATCCTCTTCCATGAGCTGTTGCAACCGCGCCGAAAATTCAAAGGCCGGCCGAAGTGGCCGTGCGGTTAAAGGCGCTGCAGTCTGGAACCGCGAGGCCGCTACGGTCGCAGGTTCGAATCCTGCCTCGGGCATGGATGTTTGTGATGTCCTTAGGTTAGTTAGGTTTAACTAGTTCTAAGTTCTAGGGGACTAATGACCTCAGCAGTTGAGTCCCATAGTGCTCAGAGCCATTTGAACCATTTTTTGAAAATTCAAAGCGTTTGACTTTGTCATCGGGTGTCAGGGCTTGTAGCAATTGTAAACGGTAAGGCTTCTGCTTTAGCCTTTTCCGTAAGATTTTCCAAACCGTCGGCTGTGGTCCGTTTAGCTCCCTGCTTGCTTTATTCGTCGACTTCCGCGGGCTACGCGTGAAACTTGCCCGCATGCGTTCAATCGTTTCTTCGCTCACTGCAGGCCGACCCGTTGATTTCCCCTTACAGAGGCATCCAGAAGCTTTAAACTGCGCATACCATCGCCGAATGGAGTTAGCATTTGGTGGATCTTTGTTGAACTTCGTCCTGAAGTGTCGTTGCACTGTTATGACTGACTGATGTGAGTGCATTTCAAGCACGACATACGCTTTCTCGGCTCCTGTCGCCATTTTGTCTCACTGCGCTCTCGAGCGCTCTGGCGGCAGAAACCTGAAGTGCGGCTTCAGCCGAACAAAACTTTATGAGTTTTTCTACGTATCTGTAGTGTGTCGTGGCCATATGTCAATGAATGGAGCTACAGTGAATTTATGAAATCACTTCAATCATTTGTAATAGCCCTGTATTATCTAATACTGATGACGAGGATGATGTGTTTCATTGTGCGGCAGGAGCAGTCGAATTTGATAATTCTCAGTTAGATGTAGATGATGAGAGAAAGTTAGAGCTAGGTGAAGACTTAGAGACAATATGGACCGACAAATCCATCCATTCAGAATTTTCTAGGACACCAGCGTAAAATATTATTACTCATCTCCCTGGTCCACGTGGGGAAGCAAGGGAGTCACTAGTGAATTGGAAATATTTTTGTTATTTATAGATTCGAAAATTATAGAAAAAATTGTTTTCTACACTAATCTTGAAATCGAGAAATCTAGGCAAAAGTACAATACCATTCATTCACCAACAGAGAGCGTTGAAATAAAAGGGTTGATGGGCCTTCTCTTCGTGAGTGGTGTCCTAAAAAATTCTATGCTCAGTGTAGGTGAGATGTTCTCAGCAACCTATGGACCTCCGGTATTCCGTAGCACTATGTGCAAGAAAAAGTTGCATTTCTTCTAGTGAACCTCCGCTTCGATGACAAAGCCACCAGAGAGGCCAGAAAAATCAACGGCAAATTTGTGGCTTTCAGAGAAGTGTGGGACATGTTTGAATCTGACAGTGAAAAAAATTATAGTCGATCTGAATATGTCACAGTAGATGAGACTCTAAAGAGTTTTCGGGGTGCCTGTCCATTCAAAACGTATATCCCATTGAAACCCGACAAATTTGGGGTTGAAAATAATGTCACTATGCGACGCAAGGACATTCTATTTTTTGCGTGGCATTCCATACACTGGCGAGGACAACAGAATAAAGAGGAGACCTGGAGATTTGCCTTTACCTGCCCAGTATGTTTTGCGCCTGACGGAATCTATCAGGGGTTCTGATAGAAACATTACAGTGGACAATTGGTTCTCCTCACGGGAGGTGGCTGACGCCCTCCTCCAAAAGAAACTCACATTTGTAGGTACACTGAGGAGGAACAAACCGCAAAGACCACCATCAATGCTGCTTTCCGCTACAGCAGGCTCTTCAACATTTATGTGTTAGGACGACAAAACTTTGGTGTCATTTACCCCAAAGAAAACTAAAAAAGGTTTTACTGATATCGTCTATGCACTTCTCTGGAGAGATAAATGAAAAATCAAATAAGCAAGAAATTGTAGAGTTGTACAATCTAACTAAAGGAGGTGTCGGTGTATTTGATATGCTTTGCCACAGCAGGACCACAAAAAGAAAATCGAGAAGATGGACCATCCGGTACTTTTATGCTATTTTAGACATCGCTGCTATAAATAGTTTTATCATTTACAAAAGCAATAGCAAAATGGACAGCTTTTCAAATGACGTGAGAATATCATTTCTCAAAAATCTTGCGCTCTCTTTGACAAAACCTCTTATGGAAAAGAGGTTGAATAACACACATCTTCCCCGTGAGCCCCGTTCGTCTATTGGAAAACTTTTAGGAAAAGAACCAATCGAATTAGACAAGCCTACCCAAGCACAGCCACTAAAGAAAAGAAGATGTGATTTTTGTGACAGATCAAAAGATAGAAAGGGGAATGCTTTTTGTAGTAAGTGTAATCGTTCTGTATATAGGGAGCATAAGGTTATTATATGCCCTGGATGTAAAGAAACTGAGATGTGATAAATTCTGCCAAATATGTATTTTCAGGGCTGTATGTGATCCTTTCCAGGATACCATTATACATTTATTATTTGTTCCTATTACATTACGTGTACAAAGACAATTATTATTGAGGACTTTATATTTCGATACTGCTGACACTATAATTATTTTCTACAATTAGTAAGAGATGTTCTCATTTAGTTCCTATTTTTAGAATTTCTAAAGCACTCAAGTTCCTAGTTGATGACCGAATCTATTGATTTTTACTACGTTTTCAATACTTTAATAGAGAATATTTCTATTAAGGTATTTTTTGTCATCAGGTCCCTATTTTTTCCCAAAGTACTTTATATTCTTACTTATTGACCATAAAAAAACTTGTTGTTATAACAAATATTATATATGTTTAATTGATAATAAAACTTATTCCCATTATTCATTTTTTATTTTACCCCGAAAAATCGATATTTGGAGGGTGGGGTCTTATCCAACCCCACCTTACCGTTTATGTCAGGAAACTTCAACTTACCGTTGGACGGTTAATTTTCATTCGATAATTTTTTCCGTTAGCTTCAATGGTGCCCACCAAATCCTATATAGAAACCAAAAATTAAAGTCACAGTTCTCATTGCAATGGCGGACTGTCCCTTTGACACAATAATATGTATCTCTTACTACTCTCGCTAGGAAGACAACACAGAAAAATAAAAATTAGGTCTAAGTCGGCTAACAAAGCCAAAGACACAATGTACAAGAGTCACATTTTAACATCGCTGCTGCCACTTGCAGCCACTATATCTTTGAGTGACAATATTACCGTCGTAATTTTTACACTATTAGCCATTAAAATTGCTACACCACGAAGATCACGTGCTACAGACGCGAATTTAACCGACAGGAAGAAGATGCTGTGATATGCAAATGATTAGCTTTTCAGAGCATTCGCACAAGGTTGGCGGCAGTGGCGACACCTACAACGTGCTAACATGAGGAAACTTTCCAACAGATTTCTCATACACAAACAGCAGCTGACCGGCGTTGCATGGTGTAACGTTGTTGTGATGCCTCGTGTAAGGAGGAGAAATGCGTACCATCACGTTTCCGACTTTGATAAAGGTCGGATTGTAGCTTATTGCGATTGCGGTTTATCGTACCGCGACATTGCTGCTCGCGTTGGTCGAGATCCAATGGTGTTAGCAGAATATGGAATCGGTGGGTTCAGGAGGGTAATACGGAACACCGTACTGCATCCCAACGGCCTCGTATCACTAGCAGTCGAGATGACAGGAATCTTATCCACATGGCTGTAACGGATCGCGCAGCCACGTCTCGATCCCTGAGTCAGCAGATGGGGACGTTTGAAAGACAACAACCATCTGCATGAACAGTTCGACGTTTGCAGCAGCATGGACTATCAGCTCGGAGACCACGGCTGCGGTTACCCTTGACGCTGCATCACGGACAGGAGCGCCTGCGATGGTCTACTCGACGACAGACCTGGGTGCACGAATGGCAAAACGTCATTTTTTTGGATGAATCCAGGTTCTGTTTACATCCGTTTTTGGCGACATCGCCGTGAACCCACATTGGAAGCGTGTATTCGTCATCGCCATACTGGCGTATCACCCGGCGTGATGGTATGGGGTGCCACTGGTTACACGTCTCGGTCGCCTCTTTTTCGCATTGACGGCACTTTGAACAGTGGACGGTACATTTCAGATGTGTTACGACCCTAGGCTCTACCCTTCATTCGATCCCTGCAAAACCCTATATTTCAGCAAGATAATGCACGACCGCATGTTGCAGGTCCTGTACGCGCCTTTCTGGATACAGAAAATGTTCGACTGCTGCCCTGGCCAGCACATTCACCAGATCTCTCACCAACTGAAAACGTCTGGTCAATGGTGGCCGAGCAACTGGCTCGTCACAATACGCCAGTCACTACTCTTGATGAACTTGTAAGTAGGCTGTTTATGTTTTCTTTATGTAAGTTTGCTGTTTATGTTTTCTTATTGGCAACGTTACGTAGCGCTCTCTGTATGAAAATCACTGGCTGTGCTGTGTGCAGTATGTGGCTAGTTTGCATTGTTGCCTGCCATTGTTGTCATGAACTGCTATAGCTGGATGTGAACAGCAGATAGCGTTGGGCAGTTGGAGGTGAGCCGCCAGCAGTGGTGGACGTGGGGAGAGAGATGGCGGAGTTTTGATAATCTGTAAGACTGAATGTCAATTATGAATATTAAGGTAAATACATTGTTTGTTCTCTATTAATATCTTTCATTTGCTAACTATCCCTATCAGTAGTTAGTACCTTCAGTGGTTTGAATCTTTTATTTAGCTGGCAGTAGTGGCGCTCGCTGTTTTGCAGTAGCTTGAGTAGCGAAGATTTTTGTGAGGTAAGTGATTTGTAAAAGGTATAGGTTAAAGTTAGTCAGGGCCATTGTTTTGTAGGGGTTATTGAAAGACAGATTGCGTTGCGCTAAATAATATTGTGTGTCAGGTTAAGCACAGGCTTGTATAATTGTTCTAAGTGGACGTTTCACATGTAAAATTGTTCAAAGGGGACGTTTCATATGTCGACCCTTAGCCTAGGATACCTCACTGGAATCTTCTGATTTTTTTCTTGTAGTCTGTGTATTTAGTGTAGCTTTTGTTTATTGCTAGCGTGTAATTGTAGAGGGAATCTCCTTTGTAGTTGCAGCCTTTCATTGTTGTACTGTAAAACAGTTGTGGCATGCATGTAGATTTGCACCAAGTATTTCGCAGCTGTAATTAACTAGATATTATTTTCAGTGCTATGTTAATGTGTTCTCCTATTTTTGCTCTTCAAATTGTTTCTGTGTTATCGTGTGAAATATTGTCACAATAATGGCGTGTGAAAAACGTAACACTCGGCTCCAAAGTAAACTGAGAAACGACAGTGAAGACGAAAGCAATGTGTTAGCGCCACTGTGTAATGAGTTAACTAATGTTCAAAGTAGTAATTTGGTAACTGTGCATAGGGAAATGGAGCGGACGTCAAACAATGGCGTAGACAGTCAAACAGGTAGTGAACAGGGAAGCATTATCGATCGGTCGGTCGGCAACAGCTCGCCTCAGGAATCCGAAATGATAGGACACAATATTGCAAATACTGTAGATTCAGGTTTTGCGTCCTCACCGTTTTCTCAAATAAGTCAAGACACATTTTCAGCTTGTCAAAATGTGAATGTTGCCGGCGCAAATGCACTGCCGAAAAGAGTAGAGGAACAGATTCCAGACACTAATGCATTGTTATTACAACTAATGCAACAAATGGAACAAAATCAGAGACAGATGGGACAAAATCTTCAAAAGTTAGACACAATGGAACAAAATCTTAAAAAGTTAGACACAGTGGAACAAAATCTTAAAAAGTTAGACACAGTGGAACAAAATCTTCAAAAGTTAGACACAATGGAACAAAATCTTCGGAAGTTAGACACCACACTTGAACAAACACGTGAAGATCTAACTACTGAGTTACATAACATTGAATCGAAATGCCAAAAAGTCTGTAATGACGTAAAAACACAAATTTGTGAGCATTTTCAGCCTATTTTTTCGCGGCATGAAAATGCATTACAGAATCACGAAGCAGCCATAAAAGAGCTGCAAACTATTGTTCATGAAAATCATGAGACCTTGCAAGCTAAAATGGACTCAGTTGCATCTACCGATTCGGTTACGCAACTTGCAAAATCTCAGGAAAACTTAAAGGACACAGTAGAAAGACACATGGGGGAAATTAGTTCATTATCAGAGAAAGTAGCCGAACTTTCGGATCAGGTCACTAACTTATCTACAAAGGTAGATGATGATCTGAATGACACAAGACCCGTAGCCTTCACTGACACAGAAGAGTATGAACAAATTAGAAAATTCAAACAAAATCAAAATCAAATCAATACACAGTACAAAAGAGAAATCCGGGAAGTACAAGATCAGTTGACACAGGTAATACAAGAATTACATATTTCAGAGGATACTCGCGCTCCAACACGGGAAGAGGAACTTAGAAATACGGAAAAGCCACAAAATAATAGCACAGGGCATTTCGGTAATTATGAAAGAAATTGGCAAGGTACACCGAATTTTGAGATGGAACCGCCGAAACGACGTGACAATGACCGACATGCTACTCGCCGACACGATGATTTTGACTATAAGCTGTTCATTACTACACGTAAATTCAAAACATTTAAGAATTCTGGAAACGACATTCATCCACAAGCATGGCTCCATCAATTCTCTCATTGTTTCCCTCCCAACTGGTCATTGGAGCACAGGTTAGAATTTATGTGTGGCTACTTAGAGAATGAACCAGCTGTAAGAATGCGATCGGTCATTCACGATTGCCACAGTGAAGGAGAATTTTACCATGCCTTCCTCTCAGCATATTGGTCTCAAGCCACACAAGACCGCGTAAAACATAGCATCATGATGATGAAACACTTTGAACAATCTGAATTTTCCAGTCTTGTCAAATATTTTGAAGACATGTTGCACAAGAATCAGTACCTATCAAACCCATACAGCCCCTCAGAACTCATCCGCATTTGCTTAATCAAACTGCCTGAACATTTACGACATATTATTTTGGCAGGACGTTGCAAAGACGACATTGAAGCTTTTCAGGGATTGTTACAAGAACTGGAAATTGACACAGACAGTCGCGGGATGCGAAAACAGGTAAACAATCACTACAGGTCACATCCGTCTCAATTCCGTGACGACAGAAACAATAAATGGCCACGACAAACCTATTCTTACAACGTAAATCGTGACCAAAACAGACACCACCCATATGATAACCACTGGCAGAGTAATAGTTACAGGGAAAGATCACCTTTCCGTGGTAATGACTATCACAGAGACAATCAGAGAAACAGACAATATGGGAACCAAAATAACTATTATCAAGGGAGACAGAATAACTTTAGACGCAACGGTCCAGCGCGTAGTTACGATTCAAGGAGAAATTCTCCACCACGTGACCGACAAGAAAGAAACTATGGAATCTATCGACATGACGACAGACGATATGATCGTAACGACAGACCTGAATTGCATCAGAACTGGCGAGATTTAAACAGAGCTGGGCCCTCTCGGCAAGGCGAATTTGTGGAAGTTAGGCCTACTAACCCCAATAACGGCGCGCACCAACAAAGAAACAGACAATGACTCACACCGCAGGCAGCCGCGTGCGCCGGCTGGCTCCGAGAAAAATAACATTGACGCTAACCTTGAGCAAAATTCCCGTATTCTTTACCGACGTATACCACATGATAATTGCGTTGAAGTTGAAACTCTGCGTACTAGGAAGAGTAAAGGTTTACACCACATTTCTCATGTAAAACCATTTATTGACAGATAATCTGCTTTTTAACTTAGTCTTTGCAATTTTCACTTCACGCTACTTGTACAATTTGTCAGACTTAAGAAACTGTTAACATGCAACATTTTGGTTTGCTTACGAGTGGATTCTGGATTTGGTGCTTTCTGTGAAATGCCAGATGACACAGTGGTTGGTTTGTGTGACAGCTACACGATTATATCACGACGTTACTAATGAGTGACAATTTACAATGTTGCTTTTGCGGTGTATCTGTTTGATATCTGCACAGTTTTTCTGAATTCTTCTGTAAAGTAAAACATGTTTTAGTAGTGACTTTTGTGCTATTGCTACAAGGAGACAGCCTTTTCCGTAGCACAACAATACTTTACAGCACAGTAATTTCTTCATCGCAACAATAAGCATAATAACTAAGTTATCTATACGCAAAGCATTTCACTTTTGTTTATCATGAGGTAAGTACATTGACTTCTGCAGAACTTAGCTTTCGGAGGACAATAACTACGACACTTCCCAGAGATTATCTTACAGCAAGACGCACATTTAGCGCTACAGGACACGTATTTGAGTGATTAATTTTGTACTTAAAACATTTATTTTTAGAGATTTTTGAATTACAAAGATAGTTTTTCGTGATACATTTCATTCCATTGCTGTAAGCTATTATACCTGAGGATACAATTACAATAAACCTCAGGGGGGTACACGCCTACTTTGTGTACCATGTGTTTGGCAAGCACAAGGAGCCCTAGCTAATATGGTATTTGCTTATACAATTTAACACATCGGTACCATATTTCTCTAACACATAAATTACACAGCTATCTGATCATTTAACAGAGAAACAAACATCTTTTTACTACGTCAGTGACACATGTTTACGTAATTACAGAATTGGATTATTTCACACTTAAGAAATTGTATTTTGTCTGTACTGTGTGAACTCTTCATATTTTTTTGGTACCATTGTGATACTATGAGAGCTTTGAATGATGTATTTTGGTATGAGATCATAATTTTTAAAGTACGTTTGAGGTAGATGACACTACTGAAATGAGCAGAGAATTTTCTTTAGGTTTTGAAATCATTGGAGGCAGCTACGACGTTTTTGACATTTGACTGAGGTGTTATGATGTTATTTTTACGACGACGATGTGTATTATGCTGTTGAGGTATGTTTATGTCAATAAAATTCTTGACCTGTGAAATGTTTTTATATGAGACTGTCACTGTAGCGGAAACTGCTGTCGTAAATATTTCCGTAAGAAAGTTAAGTGACCACCTGCACATAATGCGACGTGGGCACCCAGGTGTGTCAGACACCTGGAGAACAAGGCTTTTCAGACGCTCAGGTAAGCCATTAGGGTGTGCCAGAGGCACAGGTGGAAGAGAAGGACAAAGAGAGGCCTATACCACTGTTAATGACATTCCTTTGTAGAGGGCATCGCTAATGCGACACCCTCGTTACTTAAAAACATATGATTACTCGCACTTTGTGCTAATTATTGAAATGCTTATGAATTGACAAGAAATATTTTTACATCTGCACACCTGATTATGACAAGAGTCTTTGTATGAGAGTTGAGAGCAATTAACTTATGAAATGAAATGTCACATGACTACTGAATGACATTTTTATGCTTTGGTTTGCGTAATTGCTTATTTCATTTGATGTCTGGTTTCCAGCTGTGTTGCAGCATTGCTTTTATAAAATAAAATGCATTTGCTAATGTGAACTCTTTCTGTCAACAGATCTATTAAATAATTATTTTATGATCCACATTCTTTAAAAAAGGAGCACTTGGAAAGGAAAGAACAATAAGAAGGAACTAGCAACAGTAAAACAAAATTTTCTTTTCAAGTACATGGTAATATTTTTTTACAATAAGTTGTTATGGTGCACCACTTTAATTACATAGACATTAAGATGACCACTTTAATTACATAGACATTAAGATGTGAATATGCATTTCCCTTGTCTGCATTGTTGTTTTTACTGTAATATTTTTTCTGCTTGAGCTATGTCATGTTTAGGTATAAGTTGCTGCTGTTTGCCAGGCATAGTGTTACTGAATTGGACTTTGTGTTACTCTTCTACGCTAGTTTTTCTTGTTTCCTGCATTGCCTTATATTAGTTGTAATATTGCACTTGCTTTGCTAATTTATGCTGCTAGCTTTGCCAATTTGCATTTTTTGTCATTTCTGTTTGTGTTGATTTGTTGTGATGCTGCATTGCCTCGTCCCTTGGTATATATATCTGAGCTCAGTAGATTTAAGTTAGCTTAAGAGGGGGTAGACTATATAAGAAACTGACTATGGAGAATAGGTAAAGAATGCATTGCGAAGAAAGATTTGGGCCCCAATGATTATTGTACAATCAGAAATAATTATTTTGAAAGAAATATGAATAGAATACACGAACGAGGTATAGGTAGGATTTTCTTGGAAATAAATGATGAGGTAAGCAATGTGTGAACATATAAATACAGAAAGCATGCTTGGATAGGATTTTTTTTGGTGGAAACAAATGTTGAAATAAGACGAAAGATCTATCGAATGAAGTTGTGGGGTGGACTGCAGTACCAAATGTTACACTGAAAACAAACCCTGTCCTTTCCTTTTGTGTTATCCCACTATGTGTTTGGGTACCCGTGTGTATTTGTGTTTTTCCTGTCATTATGTGTTTAGCTGATGAGAGCTCTGTTGTAGACTTTTTCTAATAATATGTTATTTACTTTGTAAAGATGCTTAGACATTATTTATTCTGTTTTGTTTTAATGCTCATGTGTGAAGTTGACGTTTCAAAAGTGATTCTGATCTTTTATGTATGTACTCATGTCATCATTCCTGTAACACTGATGTATATGTTTATTTCTATTCTTTTGTAAAGCCTGTACTACAAATGTTATCTGTATTGTTATGTTTTTAATGATGTATTTTGTATCTTTGTAATTGTATTCTTATGTTATATAATTGTAATTGACGCCAGTTAATCAAATTAAGTAACTTGTAAGCATTCATTTCACTGCACACATTTCTGTTGGTCATAGTATATGGACAATATGTGAGAAGTAGGGACTGTTAGTGTTTGCACGTGTGTTAATAATTCAGCAAGGGACTGGATAACAGCATTGCTGGTTCTAAGGACAATTCCCAAAAACTTTGTGCGTGCACAAGTGGTGGTTTATGGACTTGCTATCTTCTCTGCAAGACTCTTCGATGGTGATTGTGCACCTGCACAGTCGCAGCAGATGGCTGCTGGCCATCTCTACCAGGACTACAGTGGGTCTACACCTTTGCTGACTCACCAGTACCACAATTTCTACAAGGACTACAGTGGGTCTGCACCTCTGGTGGCCCACCAATACTCTCTACCAGGACTACAGTGGGTCTACTCTGTGATGACCTACCTACCAATATTCTTCGAAACGTCGACTGACTCTGCTGTGGGTTTGCTCTGTTGTGGCCCATTACCTGTCAGCATGTCAAGAGTCAGCACTGTCTTTCCCCGAGCAACTGGCTCGTCACAATACGCCAGTCACTACTCTTGATGAACTGTGGTATCGTGTTGAAGCTGCATGGGCAGCTGTACCTGTACACGCCATCCAAGCTCTGTTTGAGTCAATGCCCATGCGTATCAAGGCCTTTATTACGGCCAGTGGTGGTTGTTCTGGGTACTGATTACTCAGGATCTATGCACCCAAATTGTGTGAAAATGTAATCACATCTCAGTTCTAGTATAATATATTTGTCCAATGAATACCTGTTTATCATCTGCATTTCTTCTTGGTGTAGCAATTTTAATGGCCAGTAGTGTAACATACACAGCTACGAAACTTCCTGGCAGATTAAAACTGTGTGCCCGACCGAGACTCGAACTCGGGACCTTTTACCTTTCGCTGGCAAGTGCTCTACCGAAGCACGACTCGCGTCCGGTACTGACAGCTTTACTTCTGCCAGTACCTCGTCTCCAGTACGAGCACTTGCCCGCGAAAGGCAAAGGTCCCGAGTTCGTTTCTCGGTCGGGCACACAGTTTTAATCTGCCAGGAAGTTTCATATCAGCGCACACTCCGCTGCAGAGTGAAAATCTCATTCTGCAATACACAGCTACGTTCAGTTTTTTTGTAATTTGCCCAGATTGGACGTAAGAGGAAACAATTAATCATTCCATTTCCAGATGTATGCGAATAACAGTTGGCCATTACCAGCTTTTAACAAAACTAAAAACATTTCCACCGCGTTGACACTTTCACCACTCTCGCACACGCGCTGTAATACTAAGAAAGAAATAGAAATTCTGTCAACGTGGATACTATAGTCGCCAATGAAAAGCAGTCAGCATGGATGCATGATCGAGGCGGCTGCTGCAGAAGTCGATACTCACCAATGTTCGATAAACAGTCGTTGCGGAGATATTGTTTGTAGCCCCTCACTTCACCTGGGCGATCTGTTGCTCAACAGTTGCGCGTCTACTCGCCCAGACAGCTCCACAGCCGTCGCTCGCCCCTGTCATCTGTGGCCTGCGCTGCATGACAATTGCCTCGGTGCCGCTTTCGGATAGCGCCATTTTTCTATGCACAGTACACGTTAGCAGTAGTGAGATGGCGACCTGACACCAAATTGATACACAAATTAATTAAATTGAACAATTAATTACCCTCAACCACGTCCACCCCGACAAATAGATTACGTCACGTGTTTTCCTTAGCCTGCACGTGGGTCCCCGCACCGTCCCCCCTCCCCCTCCTGGACCCCTACCTACCGTTATGATGGGAGTATCGAATTTTGGTGGTGATTTTCAGTATCGGTGTTAGACGCCAGTTCGCTACATATACCTGCTCGACTATCACTTTGGACATAGATATCCAAAAAGCTAGACCAAATGCATTGCATCTGTAGAATATTTGGTTCTGAGTGACTGAGAGCTTTCGAGTACAGTGAGGATAATGGAATGTAGTCGAATTAAGTCGTGTGATGCTGAGGGAATTAGATTAGGAAATGACTAGTAAAGGAGTTCTGCTATTTGGGGAGCAAAATAACTGATGAAGGTCGAAGTAGAGAGGATATAAAATGTAGACTGGCAATGGCAAGGAAAGCGTTTCTGAAGAAGAGAAAATTGTGTGTCAGGAAGTCGCTTCTGAAAGTATTTTGCATGAAGTGTAGCCATGTATGGAAGTGAAACATGGACGATAAATAGTATGAGCAAGAAGAGAATAGAAGCTTTCGAAATGTGGTGCTACAGAAGAATGCTGAAGATTAGATGGGTAGATCACATAACTAATTAAGAGGTATTGAATAGAATTGGGGAGAAGAGGAGTTTGTGGCACAACTTGACAAGAAGAAGGGATCGTTGGGTAGGACACGTTCTGCGGCATCAATTTAGCATTGGAGGGCAGCGTGGAGGGTAAAAGTCGTAGAGGGAGACCAACAGATGAATACACTAAGCAGATTCAGAAGGACGTAGGTTGCATTAAGTACTGGGAGACGAAGAAGTTTGTCCAGGATAGGGTAGCATGGAGAGCTGCATCAAACCAGTCTCTGGACTGAAGACCACAACAACAATAACTATACTACCCGACAAATGTGTTTTTCTGTACCGTACATAACAATAATGACAGTCTCCCTCCATCAAAATAGCGGAATTGCGATAATATGTACCGTCATCGTGTATCTTTATGGGTATAAAAGGAGTTGTGATAACCGCAGCGGGATGCCTTGGTTCGTTGTTATTTCTGGAGAATGTAGACAATATTGTTACGAAGTATCGATAATATACCTTGCATCGAAGATGCTATGCTCTTTAGCAGGATTAATTTTAATGTGCTTACATCCCCTACAGAATGGTTTTGCGACGAGTTTTCCGCTCTTTGCTGGTCTGTAGCACTGTCGAAAATAACGTATAACCGGTTGAAATCAGAAATCGCGATTGGTAACATGTATGCATAGTTGTATGTGTGTAGAGCTGTCAGCGGTGGGAGGTTGCGGATCTGATCCATAACTTGCTATGAATTACGTTGCTGTGGTGGGGCGGGGGGTGGGGGGGGGGAGGGGGGGCGCACTCCGTAGGTAAGGGGAAACGGTTAACTGATGCTGACACACTCTCAACTAACGCATAATTCAGGTTGCCTTCCATTCGGAAAGTGGATGCACTCGGCGACTGTATGTGACTTATAAATTATAGCAGCAATCAGCCATCCTTTTCAGATTTTATTTTGCAAATCCAGATTTCGGCTAGTAGCTAGTCGTTCTCAATGCGCTATTTTTTATTCTCAATGCATGTAAGTTCCTGTTGTTTTGGTGTGCATATTCTTGCAGCACGGTGTGAGTGGTACCTCAATGTATCAGATATCGAAAATATTCATGTCGGTTTGTCGTTGCTCTATTTCCTAGTGAGGCATAGCCGCATCCATCAAAACAGATAGTGTTAATACTAATGAAATAAACGACTGACCTGGGAAGTGTGACTGTGGGTGTGTATGTTTCCGACTTAACAAGACATATAAAGTCCATTAATACCCTGAGAGACAAAATAGAAATCCCCGGACTTCGTTCTAGTTGGTTTATAGGCAGCTCGAGCGGTGGATATACACTGACAATGTCATCCTAGGACACCAGAATAGTGTAGAAGGAAGCAGTTTTATCATTTTAAATTTTGTCACCGTAGTGATTGGGGTTGGAAACTTGTGGGGTGCTTGTACACTACTGGCCATTAAAATTGCTACACCAACAAGAAATGCAGATAATAAACGGATATTCATTGGACAAATATATTATACTAGAACTGACATTTGATTACATTTTCACACAATTTGGGTGCATAGATCCTGAGAAATCAATACCCAGAACAACCACCTCTGACCGTAATAACGGCGTTGATACGCCTGGGCACTGAGTCAAACAGAGCTTGGATGGCGTGTACAGGTACAGCTGCCCATGCAGCTTCAACACGATACCACAGTTCATCAAGAGTAGTGACTGGCGTATTGTGACGAGCCAGTTGCTAGGCCACCATTGACCAGACGTTTTCAATTGGTGAGAGATGTGGAGAATGTGCTGGCCAGGGCAGCAGTCGAACATTTTCTGCATCCAGAAAGGCCCGTACAGGACCTGCAACATGCGGTCGTGCATTATCTTGCTGAAATGTAGGGTTTCCCAGGGACTGAATGAAGGGTTGAGCGTCCGCAGCTCGTGGTCGTGCGGTAGCGTTCTCGCTTCACGTGCCCGGGTTCCCGGCTTCGATTCCCGGCGGGGTCATGGATTTTGTCTGCCTCGTGATGACTGGGTGTTGTGTGATGTCCTTAGGTTAGTTAGGTTTAAGTAGTTCTAAGTTCTAGGGGACTGATGACTATAGATGTTAAATCCCATAGTGCTCAGAGCCATTTGAACCATTTTTGGTTTGCCCACGGGTCATAACACACCTGAAATGTAACGTCCACTATTCAAAGTGCCGTCAATGCGAACAAGAGGTGACCGAGACGTGTAACCAATAGACTGGATGTCATGAACTTTATATATATATATATATATATATATAATGACTTTTGAATATTAAGGTAAATACATTGTTTTTCATTTGCTAACTATGCCTATCAGTAGTTAGTGCCTTCAGTAGTTAGAATCTTTTATTTAGCTGGCAGTATTGGCGCTCGCTGTATTGCAGTAGTTCGAGTAACGAAGATTTTTGTGAGGTAAGTGATTTATGAAAGGTATAGGTTATTGTCAGTCAGGGCCATTCTTTTGTAGAGATTATTGAAAGTCAGATTGCGTTGCGCTAAAAATATTGTTGTCAGTTTAGTGTTGATCAGAATAGGTAAGGAGCGAAATTTCTGAGTATGTTCAGTTCTGCTCAGCTGTTTGAAAATCAAATAATGTAAGTGGTTTATCAGCACAGTCATTCATAAATTTTTCTAAGGGGATGTTTCACGCTCACCGCGATGTCGCCAAACACGGATGCGACCATCATGATGCTGTAAACAGAACTTGGATTCATCCGAAAACATGACGTTTTGCCATTCGTGCACCCAGGTTCGTCGTTGAGTACACCATCGCAGTCTCTCCTGTCTGTGATGCAGCGTCAAGGGTAACCGCAGACACGGCCTCCGAGCTGATAGTCCATGCTGCTGCAAACGTCGTCGAACTGTTCGTGCAGAAGGTTGTTGCGTTGCAAACGTCCCCATCTGTTGACTCAGGGATCGAGACATGGCTGCACGATGCGTTACAGCCGTGAGGAGAAGATCCCTGTCATCTCAACTGCTAGTGGTACGAGGCCGTAGGTATTCAGCACGGCGTTCCGTATCACCCTCCTGTACCCACCGATTCCATATTCTGCTAACAGTCATTGGATCTTGACCAACGCGAGCAGCAATGTCGCGATACGATAAACCGCAATCGCGATACGCTACAATACTACCTTTATCAAAGTCGTAAACGTGATGGTACGCATTTCTCCTCCTTACACGAGGCATCACAACAATGTTTCACCAGGCAACGCCGGTCAACTGTTGTTTGTCAGCACGTTGTAGGTGTCGCCACCGGCGCCAACCTCGTGTGAATGCTCGGAAAAGCTAATCATTTGCATATCACAGCATCTGGTTTTATATGCTTTGGAAATCTTTGGTTAGGCTAGGAGAAGCACTGTGTCAGAGAGAGAGAGAGAGCGAACGACTATCGACAGAGAGCGTGCGAGTTTGTGTGGTATCGTGGTCGGTTGGCGGGTGAAAAACGTTGCAAAGTTCGGCGTGAAAGATGGTGATACGCGGAGGACAGTGCGTCCGCTGAGTTAACAGGAGATCGTGCATTATTAAGCGAACAGTGGAACCTGAAAAGTATATCGAGTGTTTGCGGTGACGACTTTACAAACTGTGTAAACTTGTGACAATTAGCCATGAATCAGACACCATTGTCGTGTGGAGACACTGTTAGAAGTGCGTGAAAGTGGAACAAACCAAAATGTTAAGTAAAAGAATAGTGCTGTGATTTGCTCAAGAAACATTTACTATATCGTCCAAACTGTCTTAAAGACTACGACGTATATTGAACTGATGTTTAACGGACTGTTATAGTGATGAAGACATTTGACTATTTTCCTGTGGCAACACGGTGAAAGAACTGTGCGAAGTATTGGCATTAACCGGCTATACATCGTAAATACTAACGACATTGCATAATTCCGGCCTACCCGCACCGCGTGATTAATAAACTTTTAATAATAAAACGTCGCGCGCGTAACGACAACGCACACACTGGAACTATTATTATCGCGCTAGTGCTTAACAGTATACTTGGTCACTGTTTCTACACTCCTGGAAATGGAAAAAAGAACACATTGACACCGGTATGTCAGACCCACCATACTTGCTCCGGACACTGCGAGAGGGCTGTACAAGCAATGATCACACGCACGGCACAGCGGACACACCAGGAACCGCGGTGTTGGCCGTCGAATGGCGCTAGTTGCGCAGCATTTGTGCACCGCCGCCGTCAGTGTCAGCCAGTTTGCCGTGGCATACGGAGCTCCATCACAGTCTTTAACACTGGTAGCGTGCCGCGACAGCGTGGACGTGAACCGTATGTGCAGTTGACGGACTTTGAGCGAGGGCGTATAGTGGGCATGCGGGAGGCCGGGTGGACGTACCGCCGAATTGCTCAACACGTGGGGCGTGAGGTCTCCACAGTACATCGATGTTGTCGCCAGTGGTCGGCGGAAGGTGCACGTGCCCGTCGACCTGGGACCGGACCGCAGCGACGCACGGATGCACGCCAAGACCGTAGGATCCTACGCAGTGCCGTAGGGGACCGCACCGCCACTTCCCAG
The DNA here is from genome assembly GCF_023864275.1 of Schistocerca cancellata. Taxonomy (NCBI): domain Eukaryota; kingdom Metazoa; phylum Arthropoda; class Insecta; order Orthoptera; family Acrididae; genus Schistocerca; species Schistocerca cancellata. Next base: position 63,073,099 of record NC_064637.1, on the reverse strand, counting down.
AAAATTAGGGACACTGTTGCTCCTGGGGTATCGGCGAGGACCATTCGCAACCTCTCCATGAAGCTGGGCTACGGTCCCGCACACCGTTAGGCCGTCTTCCGCTCACGCCCCAACATCGTGGAGCCCGCCTCCAGTGGTGTCGCGACAGGCGTGAATGGAGGGACGAATGGAGACGTGTCGTCTTCAGCGATGAGAGTCGCTTCTGCCTTGGTGCCAATGATGGTCGTAAGCGTGTTTGGCGCCGTGCAGGTGAGCACCACAATCAGGACTGCATACGACCGAGGCACACAGGGCCAACACCCAGCATCATGGTGTGGGGAGCGATCTCCTACACTGGCCGTACACCACTGGTGATCGTCGAGGGGACACTGAATAGTGCACGGTACATCCAAACCGTCATCGAACCCATCGTTCTACCATTCCTAGACCGGCAAGGGAACTTGCTGTTCCAACAGGACAATGCACGTCCGCATGTATCCCGTACCACCCAACGTGCTCTAGAAGGTGTAAGTCAACTACCCTGGCCAGCAAGATCTCCGGATCTGTCCCCCATTGAGCATGTTTGGGACTGGATGAAGCGTCGTCTCACGCGGTCTGCACGTCCAGCACGAACGCTGGTCCAACTGAGGCGCCAGGTGGAAATGGCATGGCAAGCCGTTCCACAGGACTACATCCAGCATCTCTACGATCGTCTCCATGGGAAAATAGCAGCCTGCATTGCTGCGAAAGGTGGGTATACACTGTACTAGTGCCGACATTGTGCATGCTCTGTTGCCTGTGTCTATGTGCCTGTGGTTCCGTCAGTGTGATCATGTGATGTATCTGACCCCAGGAATGTGTCAATAAAGTTACGCCTTCCTGGGACAATGAATTCACAGTGTTCTTATTTCAATTTCCAGGAGTGTATGTTTCGATGCAGTGTATCGATACGTGGAACTGTTTCAGTGTTTCGGAACGGCTGTGGTTCACTGTTTCGAAACAGTGGTGTTTCATTCCGCCCCTGTCTCGGATAACCGGACCAGATTCGATCTCGAGCCAGACACAGAAACACTTTCAAGAGTGTCGAAATCTTTTTGACAAGCAATAGCATGAAGCTTAAGGTATCCTAAAATAAAGCTTCGTTTCTAGCTAACTGTCCTATTCCGAAATGGCGTAACATCTCCTTAATAAACACTAACCAAACAATAAAACAACGCATACTACTCACATTCAAAATAATAAATATTTGAAAATCATTCAGTTAAATTACACTCTTTTTATAACATACGCTTCTCTGTTCATGTACAGTAATCATATTAAGAAACGCAAGTAAGCCTACAACATTTTGAAATAAAAAAAAGGCGTAGAGTGACAGTTATTAGACATATACATAAATTTGATGTAGGTATAATTGCAAGCAATCTGTTTGACATGTCACTGACAGTGTAATGGTGAATGGGAAGGGCTGGGAAGCATGGTGAATGTATAGTAACGGTTAGAAACACCTTGAGAGACAAAATTTTTTCTGTTATATTTTGTTATTTATCCGAATTATTTGGCGTTATTTGTGAGTCTATAGTCACTGTGCCTATTATCCACAATGATTCCCTTTGAGTGCATGGAAATTAGCAGGATGGGTTTATTACCCATACAAACGGAATGTGGGAATCCCAGTTGCATATCCGTTGTTTCTGTAGTTTGCTCCCACCTCCAGTTCCGTTCGTGGTGGTTCTTCTGTCTACAGCTATGGCTCAGCCAATTGAAAAGTGTGAAAGTCACACGACACAAAAGCAGCGCATTTGCTGCAGGAAATACGAAACTGCCAAGAAACCTAAGTAATAGTTTCATATTTTCTGCGATATGATTAGCGCTCTCGCACCTCATTTGTGTTTATATGGACATACTTATACAGTAGACATTCAAGATGATAAAATGTGTAGGTTTATTAGATTACAAAACACAAACTGTTTCACTGTTTCGAAACACCGTATCGAAACATTACATTGTGCTGTTTCATTTGTTTCGAAACAGTTACGTGTTTCAGTTTACCCATCTCTACTTAACAGGAGGATCCATCATTATCTTCACGCCACGAATCAGGATTTGCTTCACACATCGTTCTCGCGGACCACCACTGACGTCATCGCACTGCCTGCAGCAACAGTTAAGACATTAAAAGAAAATTATTACGCTCTCTCTCATTTCAAAATAAAAGACAATTGCAGTTAAATTATCTATTTTAAAAATACTGTCACAATATCAAGATTCAATTTGGTTTAGTTCCAATAAATATTCTCTCCATTATTTCGTCTTGTTGACAGTGTTGAAAACCCGCCAAATTAAAGTTCAATTAATATTTTTCTTTCAAAATTCTTCTCAGACATTTTGCTGCTCTTCATAATTTTATTTTAATGTTTGTGTGTAACTTCTTTTGTGCAGTAAAATTAGCTACCATAAAATTACGTATATTACCAGCTGATGCTGTCCGCCGTTACTGCTTGAAAACTGCACCTATTTTCTCATTGGCTGATAGCTTCAAAACAAAATTACGTATTTCATGGGCACCTAGCAGATGCGCGATGTCTATGTAGGCCCCTACAATAATATGTTTTTACTTTTGCAGGTTTACTGGAATTAATTTGACTTTAATTGTTCATTTGGCCCCCGTTAATGTGATTATCGCATCTATGTAATAATTGTACTGAATTACCTAATTTATTTTTAATTACGTAAACATTGGCGTACCATATTTAGATTAAAATTGACGTCTTATTGGCCTCACATAAGATTCAGCACGTTCTGACAAAGACTTTGCCAATTTTTTTTTCGTCCATGACTAACAGAGGTAATCAGATTCCTTGTATAGGTCATGTTTTATTATTTAAAAGTTTTTTTTTTTTTTAGAAGTAGAGAACCAGTTTGTTTACAGGTTCTAGGCGCTTCAGTCCGGAACCGCGCTGCTGCTACGGTCGCAGGTTCGAATCCTGCCTTGGGCAAGGATGTGTGTGATGTCCTTAGGCTAGTTCGGTTTAAGTAGTTCTATGTCTAGGGTACTGATGACTATGTTAGGTCCCATAGTGCTCAGAGCCATTTGAACCATCTGAGCAGCAGCAGTAACCGATCTAACAACTGCGCCAGACACTTTTTGCCTCATGTAGGCGTTGCCGACCGCAGTGCCGTATTCTGCCTGTTTACATATCTCTGTATTTGTATTGCCGCGCGGAATTAGCCGAGCGGTCTGAGGCGCTGCAGTCATGGACTGTGCGGCTGGTCCCGGCGGAGGTTCCAGTCCTTCCTCGGGCATGGGTGTGTGTGTTTGTCCTGAGGATAATTTAGATTAAGTAGTGTGTAAGCTTAGGGACTGATGACCTTAGCAGTTAAGTCCCATAAGATTTCACACACATTTGAACATTTTTTTGTATTTGAATACGCGCGTGTATACCAGTTTCATTGATGCTTCAGTGTATTTCAGACGGCAGAGATGTCATGTTTGAAGAATTTTGAGTACCAGCTGCTATATCGTCTCTAATTTGGAGACCGGAAGAGTGAATGAACTGTGTTTACTGAGAACTGACTTTACGAGTCATTTTATTCGCCTGAGGAGAGAAGGACATACGTGGACTGTAGTAAATGATCTAACTGATTATCTGAGTGAGTAATTATCGCGTGGACATCCGTACGCAAAAGAATATTTAGAACTGTTAAATAATTTGTGAGGGCATGCCGCATATTAAATAAAACTGCACTTCGCGTCGGCAAATACACATAATAGTGCGGGTGTGCATGAACGGTTGTGTTTCTCACAAAATACATCATATTACTACGACCGTGAAACTTTCCCAGGAGTGTTTACAATAATCCTTATCGTTCAGATGTTTTGTGGCGTTAAATTTCGGAGAAAAAATAATTTTCACTGGCTTTATTAAATTCTAATTGGAGCCGCCGCCATGCTGCAGCCATATTAGCTACGACCGAGGGGTCCGGCTATATACTGCAAATAGCCGGCTGCATTCAACCAAACGCGGGACTTGTCGGAACACAGCTTTGTTGGCAGTCAAAACAACGACATGAGAATATTTGGGACAACAATGAATGACACGATCATTACATTACTGAATTAATTAAATACCTGGAGACCCGTCCGAAACTTCCGCCGTTTTATAGTTTTCAATAATGACAATATTTGGATCGAATGTAGTCGTTAGTGTAAGGGTAGTTGTGGGAATGAAGAGAAAAAATCTTTAAAAATGAAACGAACGACGTGAAATAATAACCATGAGTTTATGATGCATCCCTGTATGTCCAAAAACGAGTTTTGGAGTTGGAATGTTTGTCCTGGCTTGTATGACGGACAGAGATGAGAGAGTGTTAGTAGTTCCACATAACCTGTAACTTTCACTCGAGAAACATTTTCAGCTATAGCAAGCACTTTAGGCCTTAGAGCAAAAAGTAAATCATAATTCGAGGATTCAATGATAAATGTGTTTGTCGTTTTGGAAACTACACTCGTTTAAAAAAGTCATCTTGTATAACGGGCAGAGATAATGGACTACTGCAGTGGCCAGGGATATTATCGATGCTCTTTCTTTCTTTTGCTGGTGCCTTTTTCCCGCAATGACACAGGGTTGGCATGGTTAATTGGATTTGGCAAGGTTAATTGAAGGGGTGGCCGGATGCCTTTCCTGCCGCCACCCCATACCCCCCGGGACGGAAGTAGTGTACCCCAACTGTCTGTGTCTAGTATAATCCATGGAACAGTGCGAATGTGTTCAGATGTCTGCGAGCCGTGTAACTGAGGCGGGACGTGGGGACCAGCCTGGTATACACCTAGTGGGATGTGGAAAACCGCCTAAAAACCACATCCAGGCTGGCCGGCACACAGGCCTCCGTCGTTAAGCCGCCGGGCGGATTCGATCCGGGGTCGGCGCGCCTACGCGAGTCCAGGAAGCAGCGCATTAGCGCTCTCGGCTAACCTGGCGGGTTAGATATTATCGATGCTAATGCTGTATAAAATTAGACAGGTAATACGTAGTTTAAAACAAATGAAATAGTTTTTGTAATAAGATAATATGAAAAGGGAGTCTCTTATTTGTGATTAATAAGTTAGCTTCGTAAAATACAGGTATGAAGCTGGGCATCCGTGATGCCCATTTGCCTTAGTCAAAAGTCTCTTTTTATGTTAAAATTTTGCACAAATAGTAAGTTTTAGAACAAAATCTGTATGCAGTGTCAGAAGCTAGTTACAAAACCATTCTAACGATACCTCGTTTATCCCCATATGGTTAGTAAGTGTTGAGAAAAAGGGGCATGACTTGAAAAGTAATACATATTGTTAAGACATTCATTTAGAGGAACAGAAAGAAAACAGAAGTTAAATTAAGGGGGGTAGGACGTCAAATGGGCCGACTTGCAGCAGGAGAGGCACCACAGGACATTTTAATTTCCACTGTCTATACGTTTACAAGTAAATTCATAAAACTTTGTCAGCATCACCAGGAAAGATTCAGGATTCACACTCGTAGCAGCGGAAGTTCAAAAACATAACAAAATAATTTTTTTTACATGTGAAATTTCATCATTTTCTCACTTACTATTGGCTGCATTTGTTGCTATAGGTACACTTTTCTTCATAAGTAAGAGAGACTGTTTGATGAATTTTGCGCAGCATACAAACCATACTTACAGGTGTCTGAAACTCTAGAATCTATTTAATTTATGAAAAAATGAATGAGCTGTTACGTTTTAAACTTTATGTTTAGAAAAAAATCAAATTTAATTATCTCAATTTTTACCACAGTTTTTAATAGATTTGGAAAATTCTAGAGTTTCATACACCTGTAAGTATGGTTTGTATGCTGTGCAAAATTCATCAAAGAATCTCTCTTACTTGTGAAGAAAAATGTACCTATAGCAACAAAAGCAGCCAACAGTAAGTGAAAAAATGATGAAATTTCACATCCAAAAAAAATTTATTTTGTTATGTTTTTGCACTTCCACTGCTACAAGTGTCATGCTGACAAAGATTTATGAATTTATTTGTAAAAGTGTTGACAGTAGAAAATAAAATGTCTTGTGGTGCCTCTCCTGCTCCAATTCGGCCCGTTTGACGTCCTACCCTCCTTAATTTAACTTCTGTTTTCTTTCTCTTTCTGTAAACGAATGTCTTAATAACATGTATTACCTTTCAAGTCAGATGAGTAGTAAATTACACATGGCTCCAGGAACATAATGTCAATATAGCACAGAGCTAGACAGCTGTTTCCGTTTGTTAGACAAAGCCATCCACATTTCCAGAGATAACACCATTAAGAGTTTGTCACTGTCGTTGGGCGTGCCCCCGTCATGCCATCATAGACACGCCCATTATCTTCTATCTCTGTCCTGATAACGAGTATTTACACAAGATATCCGCTATCTGGCTAATGCGAATCGCCGGTACACAATAGATCGCTGATACTAACGCATCTGGGGTTCCCGACCACCGTATACGAGGGTGGAAAATACAGTGAAAAACTGATGAAGCTTTGCACAGATGCCTTGGGCACTGTGTCTAGTACGCCCATCGATCGAATCATGTTGCTGTTTTCAGTTCTGAGCTTACAGTGAGAACGTAAAGATGGCTAGAAATTAGCGTCTCCCGCCAAGTGTGAGGGCCTGATGAAAGGTTTCGCCTGAAGCTATGCAATCCACATAACATTACTGACACGCGTTTAGTTCTACACGACAATCCTCGGCCGCACTCTGCAGGGGTAATGAAGATGCTCCTGCAGCGTTTTCGATGGGAAGGGTTTGATCACCCACAATACAGCCCGTAATTGGCAACCCCTGAGGTTCATCTCTGCTCAAATGAGCCGCTGGCTATGAAGACAATATTTTGACAGGGATAACGAGCTGCAGTCGACAGCAGAAAATTGTCGAAAAGCACTGGCGGCTGTCTTCTATAACGAGAGAATTGAAAATTTGGTACAACGCTACGACAGATGTCTAAGTCTGAGCGGCGACTGTGTAGAGAGGTAGCTGTATGGTGTAGCTAACCGTTGCAAATAAAACAGTTTTGATTTTCACTGTGGTTTCCATTTCGCGACCTATCGTTCCTTACTTCCCGAATAGCCCTCGTAAACTGAATATTTAACGATGCTGTCTGAGAACTAGGCAAACGTAAGCTGATGGAGTCATTTTGTTGAACCTTACAAGAATAAAGAACTTCTCCTGTCACAGGTATGACACGGCAGTTGTTGTTCTGAATGTCTGAGTGAACAACCACCGGTCCGTGCCATTCGGCAAGGTCGGCTAATGTCCGAAACGTAATCTTTCTGAAATTGTAATTATTTTCTGAACTTTGTATTGGAACATTGTTCACGCTAAGGAATACTGTGATCTGCAGGATCTAAAGAGAGAAGTATCTAAAGTAGACCTGTTGAACTTCTAGAAGAACTTTCCCTCGTACAGTGCCCTACACGATACAGCAACAATTCATCTGAGATCACGCAAACCACAGTCGTTTGACTCAGAAAGCATTAATTTTTGCGACACGCCCTCTGAGTGGTGACCAAGTCCACCCACTAATGCTCACCTACTTGTACACAAATCAAAAAAAGTTTTGGATCGCCTTGGTTCCGAGAGTTCCGGAACCTGTACAGAAAACTGAAATAGAGATCAACATAAACATCATTTCAGCCCTTTTTACTGCTCATGAAACGCACTCATTGTATGCTGTACCACCGTACAGCGAGACCTTCAGAGGTGGTGGTCGAGACTGTCTTAAACACTGACATGTGATTACATTTTCACGCAGTTTGGGTGCATAAATCCTGACAAATCAGTACCCAGAACAACCACCTCTGGCCATAATAACGGCCTTGATACGCCTGGGCACTGAGTCAAACAGAGCTTGGATGGCGTGTACAGGTACAGCTGCCCGTGCAGCTTCAACACAATACCACAGTTCATCAAGAGTAGTGACTGGCACATTGTGACGAGCCATTTGCTCGGCCACCATTGACCAGACGTTTTCAATTGGTGAGAGATCTGGAGAATGTGCTGGCCAGGGCAGCAGTCGAACATTTTCTGTATCCAGAAAGACCCGTACAGGACCTACAACATGCGGTCGTGCATTATCCTGCTGAAGGGATCGAATGAAGGGTAGAGCCACGGGTCGTAACACATCTGAAATGTAACGTCCACTGTTCAAAGTGCCGTCAATGCAAACAAGAGGTGACCGAGACCACCAGAAAGAGCCAGTAGGTGTCAATCTACGGCGTGCGGACATTTGCCACGCCAGAAATCTGCCACGATTTTACCTGCTCCGAAGAGTTGCGTCCCTTGCCTCCCCCTCTTCCTCACCCGCCGCCCCCTGGAACTGCATTTACTAACTCCACCTTAGTGGCGGTGTCACCAGTAACATCACCGTCGCTGTCGCTCCGTAAAGGTACTTACTGTGCCTTTCCGCCGGTTTACTTAACACAGGTCCAGGTGAAAGGTCTCTGTTTTTTAAGGGGACGAGCTGAAATTTTGATTACAACCGAATGGAATGGGCGTTGGGGCATACGAAAATGCATCGCCAGACAAAATTTTAAGCAGGTCACAACATTTGATGACAACTTTGTTGCTATGGATACGGCAAAGAGCTTACGAAACCTGTTTATGTGGGGATGTGCGTACTAGACCTATTCAAACTCCAGATGTACTGCCTTCATTATGAGTCTGCAAAAACTAATTTCGCAGATCCTAAATTACTTTATACTGAAAGATCTCTGCTGGATTCCTTTCATGTTAATTTTTTAAAACTGTTGTCATTTACGGCATACTTTCCACTTCTAAATTTACTGTGGTGTTTCTTACTATCTGGGAGGAGACTGAGCAGTGGAACGTGTTACTTTTACACATAATCAATAACGATCTGTCACACTACTACACTTTAAAACACAGTTTATATGTAATTAAGCTCACACAGTCTCATACGGAACCTACATCCTCTTTCTTTTATATACTGTATATGATAAGATACTGTCATCCCACTTCCCTTCTGTGTGAAAGGATGAATGAGCAAATGTATTTCTAGTTGCATGCTTGATGGTAGCAGACAAGCCTGTCTGCTAGAGAACAATAGGACCAACGTCGGAACAGGTAGCTACGCTTTCTAAAAGCAAAGAGGTTTCTATTCTTAGTGTGGTCCTGTCCGTCCCTTGTCATGTTGGTATAAAAGGTGCTTCTCTGGTCACTTCCGTTTGTATCTGTGAAGCACCCTCGGTAGGGGCCCAGGCAGTCTGTCTGCAGCGAGCGCCTGAACTGGTAAGATCACCGGCTAAGCACGTCTCTGCTAAGTCCGTAGGACAATGGATTTCTTAAGTTCAGCCTAACTGAAAATTTAATCACCTTTATTTCAGGTTTAGCTCTAAAATATCTAATGCTATCTTAAATTGCAACGCAGTGTAATTCGAGTGTGAACTTCAGAATATATTCCGGTAGTTCTTTGTCACTACTTTATGAGTAAAGTGGAACCACGTGTTGATCAATAACTCTAATTAGCATCATCAATCTTCAATGCGAATGTGCGTGAGATTATAACGTCTCGTCTTGACAATATTTTTCAATATAGCAACTTTTGTTTATGTTCAACCCACGTGGGGTGTACTTTGTGAGACCAGTACCACGTGCTTATACAATTGTTTGACCCATCAGGTTGACAGTAAGACGATAGTAACCAGTTCGAGGTTTTTCTTTTGTAAATTACTTTTCGATCTAATTTATTTTAATTATCAAAATTACTGTGGAGTTACACTCTTTGTGTAAACTAAGTTGACCACATGAAGCATGTGGTGTAAGCATCAAAGCAGCCCTCAGCTATTCTTTTCGGGAAGATTTCACAGAGAGCTAGTATGAATTTAGTATACCAGTGTGTAGTAATTTCATGACAGACAGGATTGCGCAACGAACGTAACTTCTTTGGGTGAAAATTGAATCGGTTGGTTGTGGTTAATTTCCTCTTGCATATGTTTCAACGTTTTTCGTGTGTTATTTTATGAATGCAGTATTGTATGCAGTCTCCCAATCTTGGTTCCATATTTAATGTGTTCCATAACATTACAAACTCACATTTTCACAGTCCTAAATAAGGCACCAGTGTACTTATGAATCAAGTTTAATGTGCTGAAATTTTAATGGAACAATGATCAATGTTAAAATAAATGTCCAAATATAAACTGATTTATTTCTTTTTATTTAAATTGTCTTTTCATATATATATCACCGGTTATCGTAAGATGACTACTAAAAGATTATAATTAATGTTAGTCTGGTTGGGAATTTGGTAAGCTAGACTGGATACCTGGTGAAACAGTTGCTCAGTAATGCAAGGTTAACTTCCCCAGATAGCTTACAGCTTTTAACCCGCTTTTATTGTCTTGAATATCAGCACCGCTTTCAGAACAAATTAATGCATCAATATTACACTGGGTCTCTTTGGATTTTCCGCCAAATATCTATAGAGAGTTGCGTTGTGGAGACTAATTAAATGCATCTCGCATTGAAATCCGCACCAAATTTCGAGCCTCAGTAAAACTTCGCCAATCTTGGAGATTTTGCGTTCGTCTAAATTATACGTGCTTTTTTCGGTGCCCCTGCAGTAGCTTTTCTGTCGTGTTTTGTGTATCTTGGGGGATCAGTTCCGTATCTTATTAATTTATTTGGTATGAATCTCTCGAGTGCTGTTGATACTATTTCTTTGAACTTAAGCCACATATGGTCTTCACTTACATAGTTTGGAAAGATAGGAGACTGTCTCTTAGAAAGACGTCATCCGAATTTTTAGCTGCTTCTATAAACAGATAGTAGATTAAAACTGAAGAAACTGCAAAAAGGTGGGAATTTAAGGAGATGGGACCTGGATAAACTGATTAAACCAGAGGTTGTACAGAGTTTCAGGGAGAGCTTAACGGAACAATTCACAGGAATGGGGGAAAGAAATACAGTAGAAGAAGAATAGGTAGCTCTGAGGGATGAAATAGTGAAGGCAGCAGAGGATCAAGTAGGTAAAAAGACGAGGGCTAGTAGACATCCTTGGGTAACAGAAGAAATATTGAATTTAATGATGAAAGGAGAAAATATAAAAACGCAGTAAATGAAGCAGGCAAAAGGGAATACAAACGTCTCAAAAATGAGATCGAGAGGAAGTGCAAAATGGCTAAGCAGGGATGGCTAGAGGACAAATGTAAGGATGTAGAGGCTTATCTCACTAGGGGTAAGATAGATACTGCCTACAGGAAAATTAAAGAGACATTTGGAGAAAAGAAAACCACTTCTATGAATATCCAGATCTCAGATGGAAACCCAGTTCTAAGCAAAGAAGGGAAAGCACAAAGGTGGAAGGAGTATATAGAGGGTCTATACAAGGGCGATGTACTTGAGGACAATATTATGGAAATGGAAGAGGATGTAGATGAAGATGAAGATGAAATGGGAGATACGATACTGCGTGAAGAGTTTGACAGAGCACTGAAAGACCTGAGTCGAAACAAGGCCCCAGGAGTAGACAACATTCCATTAGAACTACTGACGGCCTTGGGAGAGCCAGTCCTGAGAAAAGTCTACCATCTGGTGAGCAAGATGTAAGGCGAAATTCCCTCAGACTTCAAGAAGAATATAATAATTCCAATCCCAAAGAAAGCAGGTGTTGACAGATGTGAAAATTATATAACTATCAGTTTAATAAGTCACAGCTGCAAAATACTAACGCGAATTCTTTACACACGAATGGAAAAACTGGTAGAAGCCGACCTCGGCGAAGATCAGTTTGGAAGTGTTGGAACACCTGAGGCTATACTGACCCTACGACTTATCTTAGAAAATAGATTAAGGAATGGCAAACCTACATTCTAGCATTCGTGGACTTAGAGGAAGCTTTTGACAATGTTGACTGGAATACTCTCTTTCAAATTCTAAAGGTGGCAGGGGTAAAATACAGGGAGCGAAAGGCTATTTACAATTTGTACAGAAACCAGATGGCAGTTATAAGAGTCGAGGGGCATGAAAGGGAAGCAGCGGTTGGGAAGGGAGTGAGACAGGGTTGTAGCCTGTCCCAGATGTTATTCAATCTGTATATTGAGCATGCAGTAAAGGAAACAAAAGAAAAATTCGGAGTAGGTATCGAAGTCCATGGAGAAGAAATAAAAACGTTGAGGTCCGCCGATGACATTGTAATTCTGTCAGAGACAGCAAAGGACATGGAAGAGCAGTTGAACGGAATGGACAGTGTCTTGAAAGGAGGATATAAGATGAACATCAACAAAGCGAGGATAATGGAATGTAGTCGAATTAAGTCGGGTGATGCTGAGGGAATTAGATTAGGAAATGAGATACTTAAAGTAGTAAAGAAGTTTTGCTATTTGGGGAGCTAAATAACTGATGATGGTCGAAGTAGAGAGGATATAAAATGTAGACTGGCAATGGCGAGGAAAGCGTTTTTTGAAGAAGAGAAATTTGTTAACCTTGAGTATAGATTTAATTGTCAGGAAGTCATTTCTGAAAGTATTTGTATAGAGTGTAGCCATGTATGGAAGTGAAACACGGAGGATAAATGGCAAAGGTCCCGAGTTCGAGTCTCGGTCGGGCACACAGTTTTAATCTGCCAGGAAGTTTCAGAGAATAGAAGCTTTCGAAATGTGGTGCTACAGAAGAATGCTGAAGATTAGATGGGTAGATCACATAACTGATGGTGATGATGATGTTTGGTTTGTGGGGCGCTCAACTGCGTGGTTATCAGCGCCCGTACAATTTTCCAACCTTTGCTCAGTCCAATTTCTCCAATTTCCTGGATGATGATGAAATGATGAGGACCACACAAACACCCAGTCATCTCGAGGCAGGTGAAAATCCCTGACCCCGCCGGGAATCGAACCCGGGACCCCGTGCTCGGGAAGCGAGAACGCTACCGCGAGACCACGAGCGGCGGACGATCACATAACTAATGAGGAGGTATTGAATAGAATTGGGGAGAAGAGGAGTTTGTGGCACAACTTGACAAGAAGAAGGGACCGGTTGGTAGGCCATGTTCTGAGGCATCAAGGGATCACAAATTTAGCATTTGAGCGCAGCGTCGATGGTAAAAATCGTAGACAGAGACCAAGAGATGAATACACTAAGCAGATTAAGAAGGATGTAGGTTGCAGTAAGTACTGGGAGATGAAGAAGCTTGCACAGGATAGAGTAGCATGGAGAGCTGCATCAGACCAGTCTCAGGACTGAAGACAACAACAACAAACAACATATAAACAGATATATTTCGCGTTTAGTTTTGGTGAATTTCTTTGTTATGGAATTGAGCCTCTCTACGACTGTGTGTTCACTAACCCCTGTATCCGTCGTGATGCTCAGGATTATTTGTGGCTAAGAGGTCAAGTGTGTTTCGTAACCATTTACAATTTGAATGGCCTCGTCAACTAAGTGTTAAAAATAATTAAAAAAAAAGCATCTGGACCAATTACGGAAGTTGTTTTCCATTTACAATAGGTTATATGAAAATGTATTTTTGTCAACATGCGGAAGGTACACTGAAGTAACTACCAACTATAATTGTATGAGTAGGGTACCTATTTGTGATGAGACTCAAGTTTTCTTTGAACTGTTCAGCAACTGTGTCATCTGAGACCGGGGGTCGGTAAAAGGAACCAGTTATTGATTTATTCCGGTTGTCGAATATAACCTCTGCCCATACTAAGTCACAGGAACCATCTGCTTCAATGTCGCTTGTAAGCAGAAACACACATTACATTGTTTCTCCTTAAGTTGTGCTTCTTGTTTCTGGTGTAGTGCAGATCATTACAATTAAGGCTTTTCCCTCCAAAACCTAGAATGCTTTCGTTCTTGTTTTGAACATTATCCCGCTACACTTTATTGACTGATTTTACGCCGCAAAAGGATATCGGATTTTGGAGAGTAAAGTAATATGGAGTATGTCGTTCTTCTTTTCAGACATTCACATACCCTTTTCTTCTTTCCTTATTGTCTTCTGGGCATGCAGTTGTAGTAATTAAAGTAGGCACAAATGCAGTGATCAAAAAGAAAAGATTAGCGTACCTTCGCATTCTCTTTACATCGTTCCTTTCTTGTTCCCATGGCGATGGACTGTTTCTATCGCAATCAGTAAGCGTGAAAGGAAGCTACCGTACAGACAGAGGGATCTACATTTATACTTGGCAGAACTAATTACATACTGACATAATCGTCGGCATTGCTTTCGTTTCCCAAAAGTTATAAATATTTCAATTTCGGAAAAGAAGCTCTGTATTTCGCCAAGATGTCTAAGAAGAAGGTCCCTTACGTACTGGTTGTATCGAGTAAGATGTGGAGACGGCGGTTTGAAAGCGGACAGAAGAAGTACGGGGAAGGGCGTCCCTTACCTGAGGGATCGCTACTCAAGCTACCTGGCGAAGAGGCAAGTGTGGGGAATGTCCGGCGTGGCAAATGTCCGCAATTCCAATCTACACTAGTGATAAAACCGTAAAACAGTCGCTTCTGTCTGTTTGCACAAAATCTCCAAAAGTATTAGACGAATTTTCATGTGATTTTCACTGGTAAAATGAATGTAGCTTGGGACAACCTATAGGCTTTATTTCATCAAAATCGGGCCACGAAAAAAGAAAAAAAGAGACTGTAGTTTTCAGTTTTATCTAAAATCACCTGCTCCAGCTTAATGGAGCAGATATTTATCACGGCGTGGTACACGAAAGAACCAGTGGATGGCGCTGCCAGTCTTTCTACGTCAGTGATATCAGTATTTTCGGAAGCTTACGTCAGTGAGATAATTAAGCGCCGCTATCTTATCTTTACTAATACAGACTAACATCGAATTTGCTTGTCTGAGATATACGGATCTATTGATTTCGCTTCGTGTGTTACAGATAACGATATAGCTTTGGTTATTTCTAAGATTCACTTCTGGGGTAGGAAAAAACGAATTTATTCTCAAAGTGACACAGTAAGCATTCCGTTTTTACCGACACAGGTACTGAAGCCTAGAAGGCGACGGTATGCAAAGGCCCTTCTGTAACTTGCATCACGATACACGATGAAATGTTGCTCTCTGAGTAATTAGTAGAATATCCGCCAAACGTTTAATTGAGGCTAAAACACAGCAAGAATAATTTTCTCTGTGGAAATACATCTGTGAAATAAGGAGAAAGCGTCATGACTTAATATGGGGGATGTATTTTTGCGCTGTTCCGATAAATGTTCATATATCGAAACTTTACGGTCTGTAAAGACAGTTGAAGGCAGTCGCCGTAATTTGTTTTGGACTATACAGGGCGGTCCATTGATCGTGACCGGGCCAAATATCTCACCAAATAAGCATCAAACGAAAAAACTGCAAAGAACGAAACTCGTCTAGCTTGAAAGAGGAAACCAGATGGCGCTATGGTTGGCCCGCTACATGGCGCTGCCATAGGTCAAACGGATATCAACTACGTTTTTTAAATAGGAACCCCCGTTTTTATTACATATTCGTGTAGTACGTAAAGAAATATGAATGTTTTAGTTGGACCACTTTTTTCACTTTGTGACAGATGGCGCTGTAATAGTCACAAACATATGGCTCACAATTTTAGACGAACAGTTGGTAACAGGTAGATTTTTAAATTAAAATACAGAACGTAGGTACGTTTGAACATTTTATTTCGGTTTTTCCAATGTAATACATGTACGTTTGGGAACTTCTCATTTATGAGAACTCATGCTGTTACAGCGTGATTACCTGTAAATACCACGTTAATGCAATAAATGCTCAAAATGATGTCCGTCAACCTCAATGCATTTGGCAATGCGTGTAACGACATTCCTCTCGCCAGGGAGTAGTTCGCCTTCGGTAATGTTCGCACATGCATTGACAATGCGCTGACGCATGTTCTCAGGCGTTGTCGGTGGATCACGATAGCAAATATCCTTCAACTTTCCCCACAGAAAGAAATCCGGGGACGTCAGATCCGATGAACGTGCGGGCCACGGTATAGTGCTTCGACGACCAATCCACTTGTCATGAAATATGCAATTCAATACCGCTTCAACCGCACGCGAGCTATGTGCCGGACATCCATCATGCTGGAAATACATCGACATTCTGTCATGCAATGAAACGTAGTAACATCGGTAGAACTTTACGTAGGAAATCAGCATACATTGCACCATTTAGATTGCCATCGATAAAATGGGGGCCAATTATCCTTCCTCCCATAATGCCGCACCACACATTAACCCACCAAGGTCGCTGATGTTCCACTTGTCGCAGCCATCGTAGATTTTTCGTTGCCCAATAGTGCATATTATGCCGGTTTACGTTACCGCTGTTGGTGAATGACGCTTCATCGCTAATTAGAACGCGTGCAAAAAATCTGTCATCGTCCCGTAATTTCTATTGCGCCCAGTGGAAGAACTGTACACGACGTTCAAAGTCATCGCCGTGCAATTCCTGGTGCATAGAAATATGGCACGGGTGCAATCGATGTTGATGTAGCATTCTCAACACCGACGTTTTTGAGATTCCCGATTCTCGCGCAATTTGTCTGCTACTGATGTGCGGATTAGCCGCGACAGCAGCTAAAGCACCTACTTGGGGATCATCATTTGTTGCAGGTCGTGGTTGACGTTTCACACGTGGCTGAACACTTCCTGTTTCCTTAAATAACGTAACTATCCGGCGAACGGTCCGGACACTTGGATGATGTCGTCCAGGATACCAAGCAGCATACATAGCACTCGCCCATTGGGCATTTTGATCACAATAGCCATACATCAACACGATATCGACCTCTTCCGCAGTTGGTAAACGGTCCATTTTAACACGGGTAATGTCTCACGAAACAAATACCGTCCGCACTCGCGGAATGTTACGTGATACCACGTACTTATACGTTTGTGACTATTACAGCGCAATCTATCACAAAGCGAAAAAAGTGATCCAATTAAAACATTCATATTTCTTTAC
The DNA here is from genome assembly GCF_023864275.1 of Schistocerca cancellata. Classification (NCBI taxonomy): domain Eukaryota; kingdom Metazoa; phylum Arthropoda; class Insecta; order Orthoptera; family Acrididae; genus Schistocerca; species Schistocerca cancellata. The sequence continues at coordinate 63,056,145 of NC_064637.1, read as the reverse complement.
GTACTACACGAACATGTAATAAGAAATGGGGGTTCCTATTTAAAAAACGCAGTTGATATTCGTTTGACCTATGGCAGCGCCATCTAGCGGGCCAACCATAGCGCCATCTGGTTTCCCCCTTCAAGCTAGACGAGTTTCGTTCTTTGTAGTTTTTTTGTTTGATGGTTATTTCGTGAGATATTTAGCCCGGTCACTATCAATGGACCACCCTGTATAAAAGCAGCAGCTCTCTGTCTCTCTCTCTCTCTCTCATTTATTTTCGATGGCTTTTTAACAAAACGTAAGTGTCGCTTTCGTATCAGTAACTTTTTTAAAATAATTACGTTAATTTTATTGAAAAAGCCGTGTATGAATTAAGAAACTCTTTTTCTCTTCCATTAATACCTCATCTCAATTTATTATTTTGCATTTTAGAACCTTTTCGGGCCGCAGCGAAGGAGAGTTGCCGACGAATTGTTTGGTGGCTGCACCGAAAGATGCTAGTGTTGAATCGGCACTTGCTTCATCAAGCTTTTATTTCAACGTCCTTGAGATCTCTTTTACCGGTCTTTTCTGTCAGTATCCGGGCAATACAGATTGAGCCGCTAACTCTTGCCACCTAGAATAGCCTGGAATGTCCGAGGGTGAGTTAAATGAAAAAACCTTAAATTTGTAAGAACAAATCGAAATTTCGCACCGTTATCCTGTAACTTGGTAAGCGTGCTACAAACAACCTCCAGAATGGCCTGTAGGTGGCAGCATAGCGCAGATGCACACATACCGTCACGGTATCAATATACACTCCTGGAAATGGAAAAAAAGAACACATTGACACCGGTGTGTCAGACCCACCATACTTGCTCCGGACACTGCGAGAGGGCTGTACAAGCAATGATCACACGCACGGCACAGCGGACACACCAGGAACCGCGGTGTTGGCCGTCGAATGGCGCTAGCTGCGCAGCATTTGTGCACCGCCGCCGTCAGTGTCAGCCAGTTTGCCGTGGCATACGGAGCTCCATCGCAGTCTTTAACACTGGTAGCATGCCGCGACAGCGTGGACGTGAACCGTATGTGCAGTTGACGGACTTTGAGCGAGGGCGTATAGTGGGCATGCGGGAGGCCGGGTGGACGTACCGCCGAATTGCTCAACACGTGGGGCGTGAGGTCTCCACAGTACATCGATGTTGTCGCCAGTGGTCGGCGGAAGGTGCACGTGCCCGTCGACCTGGGACCGGACCGCAGCGACGCACGGATGCACGCCAAGACCGTAGGATCCTACGCAGTGCCGTAGGGGACCGCACCGCCACTTCCCAGCAAATTAGGGACACTGTTGCTCCTGGGGTATCGGCGAGGACCATTCGCAACCGTCTCCATGAAGCTGGGCTACGGTCCCGCACACCGTTAGGCCGTCTTCCGCTCACGCCCCAACATCGTGCAGCCCGCCTCCAATGGTGTCGCGACAGGCGTGAATGGAGGGACGAATGGAGACGTGTCGTCTTCAGCGATGAGAGTCGCTTCTGCCTTGGTGCCAATGACGGTCGTATGCGTGTTTGGCGCCGTGCAGGTGAGCGCCACAATCAGGACTGCATACGACCGAGGCACACGGGGCCAACACCCGGCATCATGGTGTGGGGAGCGATCTCCTACACTGGCCGTACACCACTGGTGATCGTCGAGGGGACACTGAATAGTGCACGGTACATCCAAACCGTCATCGAACCCATCGTTCTACCATTCCTAGACCGGCAAGGGAACGTGCTGTTCCAACAGGACAATGCACGTCCGCATGTATCCCGTGCCACCCAACGTGCTCTAGAAGGTGTAAGTCAACTACCCTGGCCAGCAAGATCTCCGGATCTGTCCCCCATTGAGCATGTTTGGGACTGGATGAAGCGTCGTCTCACGCGGTCTGCACGTCCAGCACGAACGCTGGTCCAACTGAGGCGCTAGGTGGAAATGGCATGGCAAGCCGTTCCACAGGACTACATCCAGCATCTCTACGATCGTCTCCATGGGAGAATAGCAGCCTGCATTGCTGCGAAAGGTGGATATACACTGTACTAGTGCCGACATTGTGCATGCTCAGTTGCCTGTGTCTATGTGCCTGTGGTTCTGTCAGTGTGATCATGTGATGTATCTGACCCCAGGAATGTGTCAATAAAGTTTCCCCTTCCTGGGACAATGAATTCACGGTGTTCTGATTTCAATTTCCAGGAGTGTAAAAATGGTCGCCCCACCTGCGACTTGCACCAGGGAAGAACAGCGTTCTGTTATTCGGCTTTTGCGTAGTGAAGGTGTGAAACCTATTGAAATTCATCGACGAATGAAGGTTCAGTACTGTGATGCATGTCTGTCACAGCAGCAATTCTACGAATGGAGTAGGAAGTTCGCAAATGGGGTGACTTCAGTGGAAGATACTCCTCGTCCAGGTCAGCACAACGAGTTGTGACTCCACAGAACGTTGCAGCAGCTGAAGCCACAGTGAAGGAAAACCGCCGAGTGACGCTGAATGACATTGCAGCATGTTTACAGATTAGTCATGGGTCAGCACACCGCACTGTGCATGATATGCTCCAGTTTCACAAAGTGTCTGCAAGATGGGTGCCACGGCAGATGACTCCTGAAATGAGAGAACGACGTGTTGAAGCTCGTGAAGAACGGCGCTTTGAACGAGAAGGTGATGGCTTCCTTGCAAGAATAGTTACTGGGGACAAAACCTGGCTTCACTTCCACCAACTGGAAACGAAGAGAGCGAGCAAGAAATGGCGCCATTCCTCATCACCGAAACCAAGGAAGTTTCGAACAGAACCATCAGCAGGGAAGGTTATGCTGACTTTCTTTTGGGACGAGAAAGGCGTCATTTTGGAGCATTATATGCCTAGAGCGATCACTGTCACCAGTGCATCATACACAGATCTAAAAAATCATCTGTCGCCTGCAATCAAATCAAAGCGACGTGGATTGCTGTCAGCAGGTGTCCTTTGGCAACATGGCAATGCAAGGCCCCACACTGCCCGTACAACAGTTACAACAATCACAGACCTGCATTTTGAGTTTCTTCCTCATTCACCATACTCACCAGACCTTGCCCCAAGTAATTTCCATTTGTCTGGACCACTCAAAGAAGCAATGGGAGGAAAGAAGTTCCTTTCTCATGAAGAGGTACGCCACGCGGTGCATGAGTGGTTGTGCGGACTACCAAAGTAATTTTTTTCTAAAGGAATTTATGCACTTTGTAAGTGCTGGAGGACTTGCATTGAGCGTGGGGGAGACTATGTTGAAATGTGATACAGCTTTGTACCACTTCTGCACAATACATAATATTTTAAAAAATATTTAACGTTTTCATTTGACTCACCCTCGTATGATAGTAGCTGAAAAGTTTGTGGGACAAAAGTTGCATGGGATAACGGGGGATATAATATGACGTTGGTTTTTGTAGCTAGATGGGGTCGTGTCAGAGATATGAAGACAACTTTGTTTTTTTAAAAGGGATGTTATAGTTTGGTACTTATTTTCTGATGGCGGCTATCGAGACGAATCCAATGGTGTGTAAAGTAAGGTCTTTGAAGGTCAGCAAAGCTCAAAAATGTGGCATGAACGTCCATTTACCGAAAGTGTTCGAAGTGATGACCATTGGTATCAATACAGTGCTGCAATCTTCTTATCATGGATTGAGTGGTATTCCTGATCACTTCGGCACTTATCGAAGCACATGCTCTGACAATTCTCCCTCGTGTATCGTGCAAATAGTAAATATTCGCAGAATACGGCGTATCCATTTAACGTGTCATTGACATATAAACACCATTAGACGGTTTCGAAATACAACACTAATAGGAACGGTAAGACTAGTGTCGTCGAGCCGGCCGGGGTGGCCGAGCGGTTGTAGGCGCTATAGTCTGGAACCGCGCGACCGCTACGTTCGCAGGTTCGAATCCTGCCTCGGGCATGGGTGTGTGTGATGTCCTTAGGTTAGTTAGGTTTAAGTAGTTTTAAGTTCTAGGGGACTGATGACCTCAGAAGTTAAGTCCCATAGTGCTCAGAGCCATTTGAACTAGTGCCGTCGAATGAAGCGAATGTGAATGATGTATTCCTTTGAAGAACAAGTCGATGTGCTTCTCATTTACGGAGAATGCCAACGAAATTCAGTGTGAGCTAGAGACTTATACGCTGAAAGATATCGTCAACGTACTCGCCCTACACGTCGTACATTTAAATATGTGTATGATAAATTGAGAACAACTGGATCTTTAATACATCGGAAACACATCCGGCAAAGGAAAGTTACTAATGAGGAAAGGTAAATTGGTACTCTGGCCACTGTGGTTCGAGATTCTTGTGTTAGTTCGCGTCAAATCGCAAGGAAATCTGGCATGAGTCAGAGTAGTGTTGTTCGTGTTCTGCATCGCCATAAATATCATCCTTACCGTATCAGCCTCCACCAAGAATTAACTAGTACGGATTGTACGCGTGCCGCGCGGGATTAGCCGAGCGGTCTCAGGCGCTACAGTCATGCACTGTGCGACTGGTCCCGGCGGAGGTTCGAGTCCTCCCTCGGGCATGGGTATGTGTGTTTGTCCTTAGGATACTTTAGGTTAAGTAGTGTGTAAGCTTAGGGACTGATGACCGTAGCAGTTAAGTCCCATAAGATTTCACACACATTTGAACATTTTTGATTGTACGCGTCACACTGAATTCTGCCGATGGGCTCCACATTCAGAGGGACGACACATTTATTAACTTGATTCTATTTACTGACGAGGCTATATTCACGAACCATGCAAATGTCAATTTGCATAACGTGCATTATTGGGCAACTGAAAATCCATGTTGGCTGCGGCAAGTTGCACACAAAACACTGTGATCGGTGAGTGTATGGCGTGGTTCAAATGGCTCTGAGCACTATGCGACTTAACTTCTGAAATCATCAGTCGCCTAGAACTTAGAACTAATTAAACCTAAGGACATCACACACATCCATGCCCGAGGCAGGAATCGAACCTGCGACCGTAGCTGTCGCTCGGTTCCAGACTGTAGCGCCCAGAACCGCACGGCCACTCAGGCCGGCGTATGGCCTGGGATTCTGGAGAACAGAATTATGGGCCCCCATGTCATCGAAGAAAATACACTCCTGGAAATGGAAAAAATAACACATTGACACCGGTGTGTCAGACCCACCATACTTGCTCCGGACACTGCGAGAGGGCTGTACAAGCAATGATCACACGCACTGCACAGCGGACACACCAGGAACCGCGGTGTTGGCCGTCGAATGGCGCTAGCTGCGCAGCATTTGTGCACCGCCGCCATCAGTGTCAGCCAGTTTGCCGTGGCATACGGAGCTCCATCGCAGTCATTAACACTGGTAGCATGCCGCGACAGCTTGGACGTGAACCGTATGTGCAGTTGACGGACTTTGAGCGAGGGCGTATAGTGGGCATGCGGGAGGCCGGGTGGACGTACCGCCGAATTGCTCAACACGTGGGGCGTGAGGTCTCCACAGTACATCGATGTTGTCGTCAGTGGTCGGCGGAAGGTGTACGTGCCCGTCGACCTGGGACCGGACCGCAGCGACGCACGGATGCACGCCAAGACCGTAGGATCCTACGCAGTGCCGTAGGGGACCGCACCGCCACTTCCCAGCAAATTAGGGACACTGTTGCTCCTGGGGTATCGGCGAGGACCATTCGCAACCGTCTCCATGAAGCTGGGCTACGGTCCCGCACACCGTTAGGCCGTCTTCCGCTCACGCCCCAACATCGTGCAGCCCGCCTCCAGTGGTGTCGCGACAGGCGTGAATGGAGGGACGAATGGAGACGTGTCGTCTTCAGCGATGAGAGTCGCTTCTGCCTTGGTGCCAATGACGGTCGTATGCGTGTTTGGCGCCGTGCAGGTGAGCGCCACAATCAGGACTGCATACGACCGAGGCACACAGGGCCAACACCCGGCATCATGGTGTGGGGAGCGATCTCCTACACTGGCCGTACACCACTGGTGATCGTCGAGGGGACGCTGAATAGTGCACGGTACATCCAAACCGTCATCGAACCCATCGTTCTACCATTCCTAGACCGGCAAGGGAACTTGCTGTTACAACAGGACAATGCACGTCCGCATGTATCCCGTGCCACCCAACGTGCTCTAGAAGGTGTAAGTCAACTACCCTGGCCAGCAAGATCTCCGGATCTGTCCCCCATTGAGCATGTTTGGGACTGGATGAAGCGTCGTCTCACGCGGTCTGCACGTCCAGCACGAACGCTGGTCCAACTGAGGCGCCAGGTGGAAATGGCATGGCAAGCCGTTCCACAGGACTACATCCAGCATCTCTACGATCGTCTCCATGGGAGAATAGCAGCCTGCATTGCTGCGAAAGGTGGATATACACTGTACTAGTGCCGACATTGTGCATGCTCTGTTGCCTGTGTCTATGTGCCTGTGGTTCTGTCAGTGTGATCATGTGATGTATCTGACCCCAGGAATGTGTCAATAAAGTTTCCCCTTCCTGGGACAATGAATTCACGGTGTTCTTATTTCAATTTCCAGGAGTGTATTAATGGTAGGAAGTACGCCTCATTCCTGCAAGAAACATTAGGTCTGTTATTGGAAGAAATACCTTTAGGAACAAGGAACAGAATGTGGTATCAACACGATGGGCGTCCGGCACATTTTTCGCTGATGGCTGGAAATGAGTTGCAGAGACAATTCGCAAATCGTTAGATTGGAAGCGGAGGAGATTTGTCGTGGCCGGCTCGTTTGTCAGACGACGGCTCTGGATTTTTTCCTGTGGGGATACGTAAAAGACATTGTTTGCAAAGACGTTCGAGCTACACCTGAAGATACGCCAGAGAGAGCATGTGCTTCGATAAGTGCCGATGTGATAAGGAATACCACTCAATCCATAATAAGAAGATCGCAGCACTGCATCGATACCAATGGCCATCACTTCGAACACCTTCTGTAAATGGACGTTCATGCCACCTTTGTATCCTTCGTTGACCTGCAGAGACCTTACTGTTACACATCACAGGGTTAGTTTCGATAGCCGCTATCAGAAAATAAGTACCAAACTATAGCATGAGATTTTCACTCTGCAGCGGAGTGTGCGCTTATGTGAAACTTCCTGGCAGGTTAAAACTGTGTGCCGGACCGAGACTCGAACTCGGGACCTTTGCCTTTCGCGGGTAACTGCTCTACCATCTGAGCTACCCAAGCACAACTCACGCCTTGTCCTCAAAGCTTCCCGTTTAAGAAAAACAAAGTTGACCTTCATATCTCTGAAGCGAACCGACCTAGCAACAAAGAAACAACGTCATATTATGACCCCCATTGTTCCATGCAAATTTTGACGCATCTTCACAATACAGCCAGCAGAGAATGCTAGGAGATCCAACTTTCCCTCCTCCCCCCAATCCCACCGCCCACTGGTTACTTCCTGTTGGACAAAGCATCAGCTGGTGTCCACTCTTTGAAACAGGTGGTGGCAACTCTTTTGATACTGACATCTAGAAAGTCCCTATTAAAAAGCATGCTTTCACTCCCTGCCCCCCCCATCTCCCTCCCTCTCTCTCTCTCTCCCTCTCTCTCTCTCTCTCTCTCTCTCTCCCTCTACTTCCTGCCAAGGGAGACTGTCAAGTACCACACTAACCACTCTTTTGTGCTGAACCAAATAATCGATAACGGATTTTCAGCTGTGGATGTCTTGGAAATACTCCATCTGCACTACTCTGACTTTATCAAACTGATTTACTAAATAATTAAATACAGGGTGTGTCAAAAAAATTTATACATACTTTGAAGTGTATAATGTTGTTGCTGTAATTTGCTATGAAAGCGGTGCTGATAGACAATAAAAGCGGGTTAAAAGCTGTGAGCTGTCTGGGGAAGTTAACATCGCATTACTGAGCAACTGTTTTACCAGGTATCCAGTCTAGCTTACAAAATTCCCAACCAGACTAACATTAATTATAATCTTTTAATAGTCATACGACAACCGGTGATATATATATATATATATATATATATATATATATATATATATATAAGAGAATTTAAATAAAAAGAAATAAATCAGTTTATATTAGGAAATTTATTTTAACATTGATCATTGAAATTTCAGCATATTAAAGTTGATTCATAACTAAGCTGGTGCCTTATTTATGATTGTGAAAATGTGAGTGTGTAATGTTATGGAACACATTAAATATGGAGCCAAGATTGGGAGACTGCATACAACACTGCATTCATAAAATAACACACGAAAAACGTTGAAACATATGCAAGAGGAAATTAACCACAACCAACCGATTCAATTTTCACCCAAAGAAGTTACATTCGTAGTGCAATCCTGTCCGTCATGAAATTACCACACACTGGTATACTAAATTCATACTAACTCTCTGTGAAACCTTCCCAAAAAGAATAGCTGAGGGTTGCTTTGATGCTTACACCACATGCTTCACGTGGTCAACTTAGTTTACACAAAGAGTGTAACTCCACAGTAATTTTGATAATTAAAATAAATTAGATCGAAAAGCAATTTACAAAAGAAAAACCTCGAATTGGTTACTAACGTCTTACTACTAACCTGATGGGTCAAACAATTATATAAGCACGTGGTAGTGGTCTCACAAAGTACACCCCACATGGGTTGAACATAAAGAAAAGTTGCTATATTGAAAAATATTGTCAAGACGAAATGTTATAATCTCACGCACACTCGCATTTAAGACTGATGATCTTAGTTAGAGTTACTTATCAACACGTGGTTCCACTTGGCTCACAAAGTAGTGACAAAGCAGCTACTGGAAAATATTCTGAACTTCACACTCGAAATACACTGCGTTGCAATTTAAGATAACATTAGATATTTTAGAGCTAAACCTGAAATAAAGGCGATTAAATTTGCAGTTAGGCTGAACTCAAGAAATCCATTGTCCTACGGACTTAGCAGACACGCGCTTAGCCGGAGATCTTACCACTTCAGACGCTCGCCACGGACAGACTGCCTGGTCCCTTCCTGAGGGTGGCTCACAAATACAAACGGAAGTGGCCAGAGGGGCAGCTTCCTATACCAACATGACAAGGGACGGACAGGACCATACTAAGGATAGAAACCTCTCTGCTTTTAGAAAGCGTAGCTACCTGTTCCGACGTTGGTCCTACTGTTCTGTAGCAGACAGGCTTGTCTGCTACCCTCAAGCACGCAACTAGAAATACATTTGGTCATTCATCCTCTCACACAGAAGGGAAGGGGGATGACAGTATCTTATCATATACAGTATATAAAAGAAAGAGGATGTAGGTTCCGTATGAAACTGTGTGACATGAATTATAAACTGTGTTTTAAAGTGTAGTAGTGTGACAGATCGTTCTTGTTTATGTGTAAAAGTAACACGTTCGACTACTCAGTCTCCTCCCAGATAGTCAGAAACGCCACAGTAAATTTAGAAGAGGAATTTATGCCGTAAATAACAACAGATTTAAGAAATTAACATGAAAGGAATCCAACAGAGACCTTTCAAGTGTCATAGAAAATTTATTTTCCGTTCTACAATGTTAAATTTTTGGAAATGAAAAGCTTAAAGTCCAACTGGAAAAATAAATGTACTTTGCAAATGTGGTTAATGTTCAAACTGGTGGCCAGCATCAATACATTTCTGAGTACGAATCACCACTGATTCCGTGCATCGTACCAAAGTGTCCGATGAGATTTCAGCGCACACCGCCTGAATCTCATTCCAAAGTGTGTCCAGGTTACGTGGTTTACGTTTGTACACCTCATCTTTTACTGTGTCCCATAAGAAGAAATCCAGCGGCGTGAGGTCTGGAGACCGTGCAGGAAACTCGATTGGTCCCCTGCGTCCTATCCACTGGCCTGGCACATTGTGATCCAGGTATGCTCGTACGTCCCTATGATAGTGTGGTGGGGCGCCATTTTGCTGTAAATAAAACTCATCATTACCGTATAATTCACGAATGGCAGGGAATATGGAGTCAGCAAGCATTGTTAGATACGTTTCTCCAGTAACAGTACCTTCAAAGCGGAAAGGCCCAATGAGTCCCCTTGCAGACAAACCATACCACACATTTACACCAGGCAAATTCACAGCCTTTTCAAGGTGTAATGTGAGGATTATCTTCAGCCCAGTACACTCAATTGTGCGTATTGACAGTTCCATTGTGTCTGAATTGGGCTTCATCCGACCAAATTATGCTACCCATAAATCCCGGTTCTCGTCTCACCATCTATTGCACCCATTCACAAAATTCTAACCTTCGATCTGGATGGTCGTCACTTAGCTGTTGCACCAGCCTTGGAATGTACACACGAAACTTGCCTTTCTTCAGAATGCGTAGCACACTACTAGCACTTACATTACTCTCATGAGCCGCTTGCCTCGAAGATTTTTGAGGCGGACGCTGAAACAGGTCAAAGACCGCAGTTGTGGAATCATCACTTGTAGCTGTACGAGGTCGCCCTGATCGACCATTATGCGCATCACACACCGTTCCATGAATTTCGAATTTGTCTCGTAGACGTGTAAATGTTAACCTTGGTTCTGTACCATACTCACTTCTCCACTGTCTTCGAACCGCAGCTACATTCTCAAACTTCCAGTACCACTTAATTATCTGCTTCCGCGCTTCAAAGCTCAAACGCACGTCCGCCATGTTGCAGTTACTTCCTTGCCACTGCTGCCACCTGTTGAAGAAACATAACATTACTTATTGATTGGCGACTCCATGGAGTGTCCTGTGCACCACGACCAGATAATGGATATACTTAGAAGGAGAGACAGCATTGGTCGTATTTTTGTGTTTTATTAAGCGCAAAATCGATTTTCGGTCACTTAGTGACCATCCTCAGTGCTGTAATATACAATTTAAATTGGTAGGCTTAGAGCGATCACATTAACTTATGTGATCGCTCAAAGCTTGTTGACACCAGTGCCCACCAATTAAAATTGTATATTACAGCACTGAGGATGGTCACTAAGTGACCGAAAATCGATTTTGCGGTTAATAAAACAAAAAAATACGACCAATGCTGTCTTTCCTTCTAAGTATAACATTACTTTCTCACAGATATTTAACCTTGTAGAACGGGAAATAAATTGTCTATGACAGTTCAAAGGGTGTATACATTTTTTTGACGCAGCCTGTATATATATGGAGATGGTATCTGTATCAACAAACAACCTGAACGAATGTCATCGGACGTCCGCCACGAACAAATTCAACGAACAATATACACTCCTGGAAATGGAAAAAAGAACACATTGACGCCGGTGTGTCAGACCCACCATACTTGCTCCGGACACTGCGAGAGGGCTGTACAAGCAATGATCACACGCACGGCACAGCGGACACACCAGGAACCGCGGTGTTGGCCGTCGAATGGCGCTAGCTGCGCAGCATTTGTGCACCGCCGCCGTCAGTGTCAGCCAGTTTGCCGTGGCATACGGAGCTCCATCGCAGTCTTTAACACTGGTAGCATGCCGCGACAGCGTGGACGTGAACCGTATGTGCAGTTGACGGACTTTGAGCGAGGGCGTATAGTGGGCATGCGGGAGGCCGGGTGGACGTACCGCCGAATTGCTCAACACGTGGGGCGTGAGGTCTCCACAGTACATCGATGTTGTCGCCAGTGGTCGGCGGAAGGTGCACGTGCCCGTCGACCTGGGACCGGACCGCAGCGACGCACGGATGCACGCCAAGACCGTAGGATCCTACGCAGTGCCGTAGGGGACCGCACCGCCACTTCCCAGCAAATTAGGGACACTGTTGCTCCTGGGGTATCGGCGAGGACCATTCGCAACCGTCTCCATGAAGCTGGGCTACGGTCCCGCACACCGTTAGGCCGTCTTCCGCTCACGCCCCAACATCGTGCAGCCCGCCTCCAGTGGTGTCGCGACAAGCGTGAATGGAGGGACGAATGGAGACGTGTCGTCTTCAGCGATGAGAGTCGCTTCTGCCTTGGTGCCAATGATGGTCGTATGCGTGTTTGGCGCCGTGCAGGTGAGCGCCACAATCAGGACTGCATACGACCGAGGCACACAGGGCCAACACCTGGCATCATGGTGTGGGGAGCGATCTCCTACACTGGCCGTACACCACTGGTGATCGTCGAGGGGACACTGAATAGTGCACGGTACATCCAAACCGTCATCGAACCCATCGTTCTACCATTCCTAGACCGGCAAGGGAACTTGCTGTTCCAACAGGACAATGCACGTCCGCATGTATCCCGTGCCACCCAACGTGCTCTAGAAGGTGTAAGTCAACTACCCTGGCCAGCAAGATCTCCGGATCTGTCCCCCATTGAGCATGTTTGGGACTGGATGAAGCGTCGTCTCACGCGGTCTGCACGTCCAGCACGAACGCTGGTCCAACTGAGGCGCCAGGTGGAAATGGCATGGCAAGCCGTTCCACAGGACTACATCCAGCATCTCTACGATCGTCTCCATGGGAGAATAGCAGCCTGCATTGCTGCGAAAGGTGGATATACACTGTACTAGTGCCGACATTGTGCATGCTCTGTTGCCTGTGTCTATGTGCCTGTGGTTCTGTCAGTGTGATCATGTGATGTATCTGACCCCAGGAATGTGTCAATAAAGTTTCCCCTTCCTAAGACAATGAATTCACGGTGTTCTTATTTCAATTTCCAGGAGTGTAGTACAAAATGAGATAAAAAAAAAAGATGGATAGAGCGTCTGCCATGTAAGCTGAAGATCCTGGATTCGAGTCCCGGTCAGGGCACACATTTTCACCGGTCCCTGTTGACGTATATCAACACCTGTATGCAGCTAAGCGTAGTGATTTAATCGTAATTTCATTCTAAAATAATTAAATCACTAACTTTTCCGTGAGATTATGTTTTCTTGCTTCCTACTGCTGGATACGTACATTGGCAGATTTTACGGGAAATTCCGGGGGTACCCAGGATTTAATACCGCAACCACCAAGATTCCAAACCTTACTCTTCCCCCCCTTCTGGATTTTCATTGCATCATGTTGGTGCACACCAGCACACGTAGGTCGCATGGCAGGAAATCCATTACACTAGGGGTGATTCCACGCAATGTCGTTAAACAATTTTTATGAGACAGGGGGTGGAGTTAGACTGACGTGTCTGCTAGCTGTATCACTATCGGAAACAATAAATTGATCAATTGGGAATTCGACGTTCCTATTGGGTTTTGAAGCGCTGTATAATCCCTACCCGTGGTCTAGGGGTAGCCGGCACGGTAGCTCAGCGTGTTCGGTCAGAGAGTTACGTACCCTCTGTAATAAAAAACTGAGTTAATCCATCTACAACGAACTTCGTCGGATGTCTTACGACGTCCACTCCGAGCACCCGAGCAGATACAACGAACAAAAGAGAACAACGTGAGATTTTTTTTTTTAAAAAAGGGTAGCGTCTTTGATTCATAATCAAAACCGTCTTCGATCCCGGGTTCGAATTCCGCTGCTCCTTAAATTTTCATTAATGGTCAGCATTGGCGGCCGAAGACTTCCGGCGTAAGAAGTCACCCTCATTCCGCCAACGGCGTTGTCAAAGAGGGCGGAGGAGCGGATAGAGGTTCAGGACACTCTCTTGTCCTAGGGGTGGGAAACTGCCCCTAAAGGCGGAAGAATCAGCAATGAACAACGGCATGAGGACGCAGAAGGTAATGAAAACCACTGAATTAAAGACACGTAACGTGTATCCACAGGACACGTGGCCTGTAATTGAAGAAGTGTCATGATGATCTTTCCATTGGAAAAAGATTCCGGACTAGTCCCCCATTCGAACCTCCGGGAGGGTACTGCCAAAGGAGAGGTTACCATGAGAAAGAGGCTGAATAATCAACGAAAGTATAACGTTCTACGAATCAAGGCGTGAAATGCCAGAAGCTTGAAAGTGGAAGGGAAACTAGAAAATCTGAAGGGAAATGCAAAGTTTCAATCTATATATAGTAGGGATCAGTGAAGTGAAGTGGAAAGAAGACGAGGATTTATGGTCAGATGAGTATAGGGTAATATTAACAGCAGCAGAAAATGGTATAACGGAAGTAGGATTCGTTATGAATAGCAAGGTAGGGCAGTGATTGTGTTACTGTGAACAGTTCAATGACAGGGTTGTTCTTATCAGAATCGATAGCAAACCAACACCGACAACGAAAGTTCACGTATATATGCCGACGTCACAAGCTGAATATGAAGAGATAGAGAAAGTGTAGGAGGATATTGAAAAGGTAATACAGTATGTAAAGGGGGATGAAAAATAGTCATGGGGGACTGCAATGCAGTTGTAGGGGAAGAAGTAGAAGGAAATATTACAGGAGAATATGGGCTTGGGACAAGGAATGAAAGAGGAGAAAGACTAATTGAGTTCAGTAACAAGTTTCAGCCAGTAATAGCGAATACTCTGTTCAAGAATCACAAGAGGAGGAGGTATACTTGGAAGAGGCCCGGTGATACGGTAAGATTTCAGTTAGATTACATCATGGTCTGACAGAGATTCCGAAATAAGATAGCAGATTGTAAGGTGTACCCTGGAGCAGATACAGACTCAGATCACAATATAGTAGTGATGAAGCGTAGGCTGAAGTTTAAGACATTAGTCAGGAAGAATCAATATGCAAGGAAGTGTGATACAGAAGTACTAAGGAAAGACGAAATATGGTTGAAGTTCTCTAATGCTATGGATACAGCAATAAGGAATAGCTCAGTTCAAGAGGAATCGACATCCCTAAAAAGGGCGATAACAGAAGTTGGGAAGGAAAACATAGGCACAAAGAAGGTAACTGCGAAGAAACCATGGCTAACAGAAGAAATGCTTCAATTGATCGATGGAAGGAGGAAGTACAAAAATATTCCGGGAAACTCAGGAACACTGAAATACAATGCACTGAGGAATGAAATAACTAGGAAGTGAAGGGAAACTAAGACGAAATGGCTGCAGAAAAAATGTGAAGACATCGAAAATAAATGTTTGTTGGAAGGACAGACTCAGCATACAGGAAAGTCAAAGCAACCTTCGGTGACATTAAAAGCAAGTGTGATAACATTAAGAGTGGAACGGGAATTCCACTGTCAAATGCAGAGGAGAAAGTGGATAGGTGGAAAGAATACATTGAAAGCCTCTATGAGGGGGAAGATTTGTCTGATGTGGTAGAAGAAGAAACAGGAGTCGATTTAGAAGAGTTAGGGGATCCAGTATTAGAATCAGAATTTAAAAGAGCTTTGGAGGACTTAAGATCAAATAAGGCAGAAGGGATAGATAACATTCCATCAGAATTTCTAAAATCATTGGGAGAAGTGACAACAAAACGACTATTCACGTTGGTGTGTAGAATGTATGAGTCTGGCGACAAACTATCTGACTTTCTGAAAAGCGTCATCGACACAGTTCCGAAGAGAGCAAGAGCTGACAAGTGGGAGAATTATCGCACAATCAGCTTAACCCAGAAATGTCCATTTGTTCCGTCCTCCAGATACCTCCGCAGTGCACTCGAACACAGAGCGGTGTCGTCCTGGGAAACCAGACACATATTCATCAGTGTAATTTCAATTAAATATTACACTACTGGCCATTAAAATTGCTACACCACGAAGATGACGTGCTACAGACGCGAAATTTAACAGACAGGAGGAAGATGCTGTGATATGCAAATGATTAGCTATTCAGAGCATTGACACAAGGTTGGCGCCGGTGGCGACACCTACAACGTGCTGACGCGAGGAAAGTTTCCAACCGATTTCTCATACACAAACAGCAGATGACCGGCGTTGCCTGGTGAAACGTCGTTGTGGTGCCTCGTGTAAGGAGGAGAAATGCGTACCATCATGTTTCCGACTTTTGATAAAGGTCGGATTGTAGCCTAGCGCGATTGCGGTTTATCGTATCGCGACATTGCTGCTCGCGTTGGTCGAGATCCGATGACTGTTAGCAGAATATGGAATCGGTGGGTTCAGGAGGGTAATACTAAACGCCGTGTTGGATCCCAACGGCCTCGTATCACAAGCAGTCGAGATGACAGGCATCTTATCCGCATGGCTGTAGCGGATCGTGCAGCCACGTCTCGATCCCTGGGTCAACAGATGGGGACGTTTGCAAGACAACACCCATCTGCACGAACAGTTCGATGACGTTTGCAGCAGCATGGACTATCAGCTCGGAGACCATGGCTACGGTTACCCTTGACGCTGCATCACAGACAGGAGCGCCTGCGATGGTGTACTCGACGACGAACCTGTGTGCACGAATGGCAAAACGTAATTTTTTCGGATGAATCCAGGTTCTGTTTACAGCATCGTGATGGTCGCATCCGTGTTTGGCGTCATCGCGGTGAACGCACATTGGAAGCGTGTATTCGTTATCGCCATACTGACGTATCACCTGGCGTGATGGTATGGGGTGCCATCGGTTACACGTCTCGGTCACCTCTTGTTCGCATTGACGGCACTTTGAACAATGGACGTTCCATTATCCTGCGAAAGCCTACATTTCAGCAAAATAATGCACGACCGCATGTTGCAGGTCCTGTACGGACGTTTCTGGATACAGAAAATATTCGACTGCTGCCCTGGCCAGCACATTCTCCAGTTCTCTCACCAACTGAAAACGTCTGGTCAATGGTGACCGAGCAACTGGCTCGTCACAACACGCCAGTCACTACTCTTGATGAACTGCGGTATCGTGTTGAAGCTGCATGGGCAGCTGTACCTGTACACGCCATTCAAGCTCTGTTTGACTCAATGCCCAGGCGTATCAAAGCAGTTATTACGGCCAGAGGTGGTTGTTCTGGGTACTGATTTCACAGGATCTATGCATCCAAATTGCGTGAAAATGTAATCACATGTCAGTTCTAGTACAATATATTTGTCCAATGAATATCCGTTTATTATCTGCATTTCTTGTTGGTGTAGCAATTTTAATGGCCAGTAGTGTACTGTTGTAGCACCAATCTGGTGAAATTCGAAAATGAACGAAATATCGGAAACAGCTCCTCCTAAAGACGGTGGCTCTGCAAATATTAATTTCCCGCGTAAATCTATATCCTCCTTGTGACTGTACAAAATTTTCGACATAAGATCTTTCATATCCATTATGACTATTGATGCATTGAAATTGCGTCCCTTACAAACAAACATAGTCCCACCCACATCGTTTTTACTTATACATGTTGGGACTCTAACCGTGACTTTACACTCCTGCACATACACATTTCAGACAAGCAATGCAATTATCGTTTATTTGTATAAAGCGTCCGAAAAAGTTACGATATGTCCACATTCACACCAGGTAGGTGTCTCATTCTCCTTGGCTCTAGGAAATTATTTGATATTTAAGTCTTCCAGACAATCAGATTCGAGAACAGACTGCAAGTATTTTCAGTCAGCGCTACTGGGAGGTACTGCACCCATCAAGACTCTCTCAAAGAAGTGTTGTAAAGCACAGACTTCCAGCACTCTGTGATAATCAGTACCGTATTGACGGACGAAACGGTTGGAAAGACATCACCGATATGGGTTAGTGTACTGTAATAAACGCAGCCGATAGTGTGACAAAGAACATGTGAGGATCTGCTTGGCGGAGTCGATGAGAGGACTTTATGTGTACCCACGATGTTACAACCCCATTGCCTGAGTGTTTGTACACGATAGTAGATCCACTTGAACCCTGGCATTGCTATATTGTGCAATTGTTTACGGATTGAATCTATCACCATTTATGGTCGGATATACTCGTAAATTCATTGAAATTACATTTCCCCACATCAGATTTATCACCCACATATGTAATGTTTTAAAGGAATACTAATCCGATCATGTCCTACACACACTGGTGATATGCTGGAACACTAACCATAGTAACTTTACCGACAGTAGCATAACACTCCCAATAAGTAGCGTGATTCTTTGGTGAATAGCATCCGAAAACTTACGGTGTGTCTACACTTGCGTCAGCTGGGTGTCTTTACGCGCGGCCTACCATAGGCTCGCAATAGGAAACACCCTCCCGCCAAATGGTCGTTATCACATATTCGTCGAAGAATAAAGAGCCTAGTTACAATTAAAAAGCCGTCGCGTCATTGATTTGTGTTACATATGTTCTTGCACGATAGTCGATGTTTGCCAGAGCAAAAAGAACTGGAATGCCAATTCTGCCGGCCGCTGTGGTCGAGCGGTTCTAGGCGCATCAGTCTGGAACCGCGCTGCTGCTACGGTCGCAGGTTCGAATCCTGCCTCGGGCATGGGTGTGTGTGATGTCCTTAGGTTAGTTAGGTTTAAGTAGTTCTAAGTCTA
This sequence comes from Schistocerca cancellata, assembly GCF_023864275.1. NCBI lineage: Eukaryota > Metazoa > Arthropoda > Insecta > Orthoptera > Acrididae > Schistocerca > Schistocerca cancellata. Next base: position 63,037,866 of record NC_064637.1, on the reverse strand, counting down.
GGGGACTGATGACCTCAGATGTTAAGTCCCATAGTGCTTAGAGCAATTTGAACCCAATTCTATCGAACTCCCATCACATTCTGACAGCAATGTTCTACTTTTCACAACGAGATAATAAGACACTAACTTACAGGAGGGAATTTGTAGCCATGCAGAGTATTCACAGAGTGCACAAGGAAATTCAGAAGAATAGCGCCTATAATTCGTCGATACCAAATACCAGTCTATAAATATCCAACTGTTCATGTCCTTTGCAGTATGGAATGTAATTCCACATGTCAAACACTGCTGCTACGCGTTTGTCTATTTCCTCATAAGATGTCGCTGTTTCATTTATTTTACCTTTCTTGACGATCATTTTATAGGACTGATACGAGCATAGCATAATTTCTGACCCATAATCGAATGTGAACAAAGGGCACTATACACCTCCAGAAAGCTATATAGTGCATGTATCTCAAAGAATCAATTTTTTTTTCGTTTGGTGTAGAATGTAATAATTTTATAATAGTAAAGTTTCTCATCACAATGAGTGGGACACAAAAGATGCAGGGTGCTATATATATATTCACTGTGTGATCAAAAGTGTCCGCACACCCCCCCAAAAACATGAATTTTTCAAATTAGGTGCATTGTGCTGCCACCTACTGCCAGACCTCCATATCAGCAACTTCCTTAGTCATAGAAATCGTGAGAGAGCAGGACAGGACGTTCCTCGGAACTCATGGACTTCGAACATGATCAGGTGATTGGGTGTCACTTGTAACCGCCCCGCGAAAAATGTGAATGTGAATGTGAGCCAAGAGTAACCTTCCCACAAAATATAATAACTTACAATTAAATGAATTTTTAAATATTGTAACCTCTGAACAAAATTTATCTTAATGTAACCTCTGAACAAAGTTGGCTCCGATTTATAGTCTGTGCGCAGAAATGCGTTAACACTTACTATTCCCACAAATTTCTTTTCTCATTTAATGTCAAGTTCGGAACAGAAAAATTCCTAGACACCAAAAATAATAAAAAAAGTTTAGTAACCTGATAAATTTTATGAGGACAGACAGCAGCGCTGCCCTTCGGCCCTGTATTCTGAATAAAAAAAGCAAAAATTCTTACCTCAATAAAAACCGCAATTATATCTGCTGTTAAGTTGGAATTTTTCGACACAGCTTCGTGCAATGCTGGCGTATATATATATATATATATATATATATATATATATATATATATATATATATATATATATATTGATTATTGGAAGGAATGATCATGCATTTGAAATATTCTTTAAATTGAAATGAATGCTTTTCTTTAAAAGAGTTGCTTTATATTATAAAAAGTATTATTGGGGCATTTCTTTGAACAAATTAAATTACAATTAACATACATTATTAAATATGCGCAAGGCTGCTTCTTTACCTTCTACAAGAATACTAATCCTCCAGAGTCCTGACCAGAGTCGCGAGCAGAGCACACAGCCGACGCATGCCGACTCCCGCCGACTAGTACGGACTAGCACGGACAGACTACTACTGTCGACTGACTACTACTACTGTCGACTCGCGCGGTCAAGCGCAGACTAGCAACAGCTAACGATAAACTACTCTCTGGTCAGAGATTCTGTTGTCATGCCTCGCCCATCGCCGGCAATGTATACATCTTTCATAACCCTCCACTGGGCGGGGGGGGGGGGGGGGGGGGGGGGGGGGGACAAAAATTTGGCAGTGATGGTGAGTTAATTGGACTTGCCATGAGCAACAAATTTTTCTTAACTATCTAACTTTACAATCACAGAATATATACATATATATAGGTGCAGAACATGAAATAAAATATAGTGCACATGCACTGAGTACAGAACATATCAAGCAATGACAAAATGTATACAGAATGAGTACAAATCATATTAACAAATGACATAAAGTGCACACGCACTGTAGTTCAGAACATATCAGAAAATCACAAAATGTATACGTAATGAATACAAATCATGTTAACAAAATGACGAAAGTGCACACGCACTGTAGTACAGAACATATCTGGGAATTACAAAATGTATACGTAATGAGTACAAACGGCATAAAGTGCACACGCACTGTAGAACTCTTTAGCATTTTTACAACAAATAAACATAATGAGTACAAATCATATTGACAAATGACAAAAGTGCACACGCACTGTAGTTCAGAACATATCATGGAATGAAATAAAGTGCACACGCACTGTAGAAGTCTTTAGCATTTTTACATAACATATCATGGAATGAAATAAAGTGCACACGCACTGTAGTACTCTTTAGCATTTTTACAACAAATAAACATATCAAGGAGTGAAACAAAGTGCACACGCACTGTATAAGTCTTTATCATTTTACAAGAATTTAAACGCATTGTATAAGTGTTTACCATTTTACAAGAACTAGGAAAGAAATGGGAAGGATTGCGTCATAGTTGTAGCACTTTAGGTTGCACGCAGCTGCACTGAAAGAACATATCTTTCTATAGAAGCACAACACCAAGTGAGACAATCTGAAGTTCTTTTCCTTGAAGTATTAATCAGTGTAGCCAAGACACTGAACTGTCGTAGTAATATTCATGTTATCATTTTGGTAGTACATTAGGATATAACTTGTGGAGGGGAAAAACTACAAGTGGTAGAGAACTTCAAGTACCTGGGAAGCGTGATTGAAAGTAAGGGGGGAAACGCAATGGAAATAAATGAAAGGTGCAGAAAAGCAGGGCAGTTCTACAAATGCATTAGGGGGCTCATTTGGAGCAAGGAGGTGCCACAGAAATCCAAGGGAATTATATACCGAACCTACTTTGTCCCCATATTGGCATACGGAAGTGAGACATGGGTAATGCACGAAAGCGACAAAAGTAGAATACAGGCTAGTGAAACGAAGTTCCAGAGGAGCAGGTTGGGTGTAACAAGACGAGACAGATTGCGAAATGTGTATGTGAGGGAAAGACTAAAGGAGGAACCAGTACAGGACAGAATAGAAAAATCAAGACTGCAGTGGTATGGACACATGAAGAGAATGGATGAGGGAAGAATTCCAAAGAGGATGTTTGATCTGCAGCTGGAGGGGAAGAGGCCCAGAGGAAGACCAAGGGATAGATGGGTGAAGGGAGTGAAGGAATGTGTGATGAGAAGAGGAGAGAACTGGACGAAGGTGGAAGAGGGGGAATGGTGGAAAGACAGAACACGATGGAGAGGCTTGTGTTCCCGACAGACCCAGCCAGTGGCTGGAAACTGTCCAAGATGATGATGATTAGGTACACCAAACAGTGGGACTATTATAACATCTCCATCGCTCAAGGTGGTGGACAGCATGTCGTGTCAACACCACGTTCTTGTAAAGTACACCAACGTAGAATTAGTGCAGAAACCTAATATAGTGCTCCATGATCATGAGGATAGACAGGAGAAACGGATTTTGCAGTAATTTCTGGTAGTTAGGTCAGAAGGTGAAGGACATTAAGTCACATAGTAGTCTTCATTGAGAATTACACTAGTCTAACAACTGATTTGAGTAATTGGTGGCACTCATCACCCAGTTACTGAACATTTCTGTACCACGTATGTAGTATTACAGAATAATGTTCATAAATCGTTTGTTTACAGAGAACATTGGCACTCATTGCCCAGTTACAAACCATCAGAAGACATCATTCAAAACAGGAGCTAATAAATGGCATAGTATTAACATAATTCACTTAATTATAGTAATCATTGGCATCATAGGTCATCTTATTACAGTAATCAGTGGCATTCATCGGCCAGTTACAAAGCATTTTTTTTTGTGTATTATTCAGAAGTGATGATTCAAAATGAGTTAATTATTGGCATAGCATTTATACATAATTAATCTAATTATAGTTAACATTGGCATCATAGGTCATCTTATTACAGTAATCAGTGGCATTCATTGGCCAGTTACAAAGCATTTTTTTTTTTCAGACTAGCAACAGCTAACGATAAACTACTCTCTGGTCAGAGATTCTGTCATGCCTCGCCCATCGCCGGCAACGTATACGTCTTTCACACTTGTGTCATACGTCTGTAATTTTGGAACACGTATTGTGTTCGAGTATAATGACTTTTCTGGAGACTAGAAATCTACTCTGTAGGAATCAGCATGGGTTTCGAAAAAGACGGTCATGTGAAACCCAGCTCGCGCTATTCGTCCACGAGACTCAGAGGGCCATAGACACGGGTTCACAGGTAGATGCCGTGTTTCTTGACTTCCGCAAGGCGTTCGATACAGTTCCCCACAGTCGTTTATTGAACAAAGTAAGAGCATACGGACTATCACACCAATTGTGTGATTGGATTGAGGAGTTCCTAGATAACAGGACGCAGCATGTTATTCTCAATGGAGAGAAGTCTTCCGAAGTAAGAGTAATTTCAGGTGTGCCGCAGGGGAGTGTCATAGGACCGTTGCTATTCACAATATACATAAATGACCTTGTGGATGACATCGGAAGTTCACTGAGGCTTTTTGCAGATGATGCTGTGGTGTATCGAGAGGTTGTAACAATGGAAAATTGTACTGAAATGCAGGAGGATCTGCAGCGAATTGACGCATGGTGCAGGGAATGGCAACTGAATCTCAATGTAGACAAGTGTAATGTGCTGCGAATACACAGAAAGATAGATCCTTTATCATTTAGCTACAAAATAGCAGGTCAGCAACTGGAAGCAGTTAATACCATAAATTATCTGGGAGTACGCATTAGGAGTGATTTAAAATGGAATGATCATATAATGTTGATTGTCGGTAAAGCAGATGCCAGACTGAGATTCATTGGAAGAATCCTAAGGAAATGCAATCCGAAAACAAAGGAAGTAGGTTACAGTACGCTTGTTCGCCCACTGCTTGAATACTGCTCAGCAGTGTGGAATCCGTACCATATAGGGTTGACAGAAAAGATAGAGAAGATCCAACAGAGAGCAGCGCGCTTCGTTACAGGATCATTTAGTAATCGCAAAAGCATTACGGAGATGACAAACTCCAGTGGAAGACTCTGCAGGAGAGATGCTCAGTAGCTCAGTACAGGCTGTTGTTGAAGTTTCGAGAACAAACCTTCACCGAAGAGTCAAGCAGTATATTGCTCCCTCCTACGTATATCTCGCGAAGAGACCATGAGGATAAAATCAGAGAGATTAGAGCCCACACAGAGGCATACCGCCAATCCTTCTTTCCACGAACAATACGAGACTGGAATAGAAGGGAGAACTGATAGAGGTACTGAAGGTACCCTCCGCCACACACCGTCAGGTGGCTTGCGGAGTATGGATGTAGATGTAGATGTAGATGTACGCGAGATTTCCACGCTCCTAAACATCCTGTTTACGATGTGATAGTGAAGTGGAAACGCGAAGGGACACGTACAGCACGCAAGCGTACAGGCCGACCTCGCCTGTTGACTGACAGAGACCACCGACCGTTGAAGAGGCAGACATCTGTCCAGACCGTCACATAGGAATTGCAAAGTGCAGCAAGTTCCACTGTAAGTAAGGCGGCGGGTGCGAAACTGGCATTTCATGGTCGAGTGGCTGCTCATAAGCCACATATCACGCCAGTAAATTCCAAACGACTCCTCGCTTGATGTAAGGAGCGTAAACATTGAGCGATTGAACACTGGAAAAACGTTGTATGGAGTGACGAATCACGGTACACAATGTGGCGATCCGATGGCATGGTGTGGGTATGGCGAATGGCCGCTGAACGACATCTGCCAGCGTGTGTAGTGCCAACAGTAAAATTCGAAGGCGATTGTGTTATGGTGGGGTCGTGTTTTTCATGGGCAAATATCGCAGCAGGGGCCTACATTGATGTTTTAAGCACCTTCTTGCTTCCCGCTGTTGAAGAGCAATTCGGGGATGGCGATTGCATCTTTCAACACGATCGAGCACCTATTCATAATACGCGGCCTGTGGCGGAGTGGTTACACGACAATAACATCCCTGTAATGGGCTGGCCGACACAGAGACCTGACGTGAATCTTGTAGAACACCTTTGGGATGTTTTGGAACGCCGACTTCGTGCCAGGCCACCCCGACCGACATCGATACCTGTCCTCAGTGCAGCACCCAGTGAAGAATGGACTGCCATTCCCGAAGAAACCTTCCAGCACCTGACTGAACGTATGCCTGCGAGAGTGGAAGCTGTCATCAAGGCTAAAGGTGGGCCAACACCATACTGAATTCCAGCGTTACTGATGGAGGGCGCCACGAACTTGTAAGTCATTTTCAGCCAGGTGTCCGGATACTTTTGATCACATAGTGTATTTCCTGCATTTGAATATCAACAGTATTTAGGTCTACACCACTAATATATCGGGAATCACACTGCTTTAACGTTATAGCATGCTTAAGTTGTGAGGTAATGGACGAGTTTTGGCGCCCTGTAAATATTGTTAAGTTCAGAGTTGGCAGCCACTGCTCCGGACACATCGGCAAGCAGCGGCTCGTTGGCAACTGCGTGATGCTGCGCAACGGCCGGACCACATGGACCAGCCATTTGCGTGGCTGGGAATTCCACGGTGACGCTGTGTTGATGAAGGAGACATGCAGGGAGTGTCAAAGATTGTGGACTTTGTGAACTCTTAATGGCAGACATTTCACAGTTTGTGTAGAAATGAATAGTAGCCAGATGAATTATGATACCACAAAAAGAAGCATGTACTTTACCATTATTTGCACAACGATTCTGATGGCGTAATCAGATTTTCAATATCTTTATTAGTTTAAAGTTTAGTATCTGACGATAAATTATACAAGTAACACCCACCAACGAGTTTCCAAAATCTAAACGGCTCATCCGATTTTCTCGATGTGTCTTTATAAAGGTAGTTGGGGTAAACCTAAATTGGTGTAAATTACAGGCATTTAACTTGAATAGTACATGAGTTATTGGAGGTCAAAGTGGCCGATTACTATCGATCGCGTCAGGCCATAAGTACTCCACAGTTACACGAGAAAACGGTAGCAGCATGCTTATAAATATATTTATTCATCTATGTCTTTGTTTATATCCGATATAGACTATTCATGAAGAAATAGGTCAAATACTTCCTGTGTTTTAGAAATCACAGAGACATTACTTCTGTTCTATTCCTTTGATATATATGTTTATTTAATTTTTTATGTATTTAATAAATGTAAATCCAGTATTTAGAATGTGTTTCAAAATGTTTGTGTGTGTGAGTTGGCTTGGAGACAGGGAGGGAGCGCTCTAGCCAATCACAGTGATCGTTCCAAAAAGGACACGTGGAGAGACTGTATGGAAGTTGGGGAGGAGTACCGTTTCAAGAGAGGACAGGGGAGTTCTGGACAGTACGGGAGAGCACACGAGACAGTCCTGGACAGTACGGCGTGACGGACTCACAATCGCGGGAAAGACTTGGAGAGTGAAGAGTTTGCGCGTGGTTGCGGGAGATAGAAATATTTCGCAGTGCCGACTTGTGCACTTGTGAGTTTTTCCGTGGCTTCTGCAGTGATGACGTAGTATGCGTTTAGAATTGAATATCTCGGGAGCTATGTTGTTGCTCATAACCAATTACGTGAAGTAGGAATCTATTGTTTTCCTGTTATTCAACTTATATTTTATTAGTTGCTGGACCATCGACACCAATAAGTGTTTTACAGTAATAAATGGCATTCTAAAACGGACTTCTCCTACCATTCTCATCATTTAAAGTTGTTAAAATAGTACGTGAAGATTTAATTTAACTGCAATCTTTCATCTAAAAATGCACATGTAACGTTCAAAATTCTCAATTGCCGAATAATAGTTGAGGGCCACCGCATTTTATTTTAGAAAGTCCGCAAAGCGCAGAGCCGTGTAGCCCTAGGAGTATGGGATTACGTTCTACAATCATTTCCCTCTTCCCAGTAGCTTCTTGGTATGGAATCCGAACACCACAACAATTCTAGAGAATTGATGGCACAAGTGATTTGCGTAAAATTTTTCAAAATCCTTCCATCTGGAGCTTAATCATGCATAAATCATACGTTTCTTCTTCTTCTAAATCGTCTATCACCACAACACTCTCAAATATATCAAGCTTGTATCTACTACGCACCAGTAATAAGTGCTAAACTCTCCAGCATGCATACAAGGTGCATTCAAGTTCTAAGACCTCCGATTTTTTTTCTAATTAAATACTCAGCCGAAATCGATGAAACTGGCGTTACTTCTCGACGTAATCGCCCTGCAGGCGTACACATTTTTCACAACTCTGACGCCATGATTCCATGGCAGCGGCTAAGGCTTCTTTAGGAGTCTGTTTTGACCACTGGAAAATCGCTGAGGCAATAGCAGCACGGCTGGTGAATATGCGGCCACGGAGAGTGTCTTTCATTGTTGGAAAAAGCCAAAAGTCACTAGGAGCCAGGTCAGGTGAGTAAGGAGCATGAGGAATCACTTCAAAGTTGTTATTACGAAGAAACTGTTGCGTAACATTAGCTCGATGTGCGGGTGCGTTGTCTCGGTGAAACAGCACACGCGCAGCCCTTCCCGGACGTCTTTGTTGCAGTGCAGGAAGGAATTTGTTCTTCAAAACATTTTCGTAGGATGCACCTGTTACCGTAGTGCCCTTTGGAACGCAATGGGTAAGGATTACGCCCTCGCTTTCCCAGAACATGGACACCATCATTTTTTCAGCACTGGCGGTTACCCGAAATTTTTTTGGTGGCAGTGCATCTGTGTGCTTCCATTGAGCTGACTGGTGCTTTGTTTCTGGATTGAAAACTGCCATCCACGTCTCATCCATTGTCACAACCGATGAAAAGAAAGTCCCATTCGTGCTGTCATTGCGCGTCAACATTGCTCGGCAACATGCCACACGGGCAGCCGTGTGGTCGTCTGTCAGCATTCGTGGCACCCACCTGGATGACACTTTTCGCATTTTCAGGTCGTCATGCAGGATTGTGTGCACAGAACCCACAGAAATGCCAACTCTGGAGGCGATCTGTTCAACAGTCATTCAGCGATCCCCCAAAACAATTCTCTCCACTTTCTCGATCGTGTCGTCAGACCGGCTTGTGCGAGCCCGAGGTTGTTTCGGTTTGTTGTCACACGATGTTCTGCCTTCATTAAACTGTCGCACCCACGAACGCACTTTCGACACATCCATAACTCCATCACCACATGTCTCCTTCAACTGTCGATGAATTGCAGTTGGTTTCACACCACGCAAATTCAGAAAACGAATGATTGCATGCTGTTCAAGTAAGGAAAACGTCGCCATTTTAAGCATTTAAAACAGTTCTCATTCTCGCCGCTGGCGGTAAAATTCCATCTGCCGTACGGTGCTGCCATCTCTGGGACGTATTGACAATGAACGCGGCCTCATTTTAAAACGATGCGCATGTTTCTATCTCTTTCCAGTCCGGAGAAAAAAAATCGGGGGCCTTAGAACTTGAATGCGCCTCGTACATCTAGAGAGATGGTGCATAACTGGACGGATGATGTAAGGCGGGTGACATGTCATCAGATAATCATGAAATACTATCACCGACCTCAAGTAATTGAAAAATGGGTTATTCATCCCCCCATATTTTTACTCTGATTCTAGCTGATGGTATTTTGTCTGTCCTGTGTGCATGCGTTTTGACCATCCGTGGAAAATTGCTATCCCACATATATAGTTTCAGCCTACCCACATTCTATAGTTCTATTAAATCGTCCTCGAGCTAGGACATTATACATACACATGCATTAACTTCCTGCGCCTTTGACCCAGTCATAGGATCACTTTTGTAACACATTTTGTGGCAATCACATGGAAGAAGACAATTTCTGAAATTGCGCATGTGCATTCCTTTCTTGAAATTCTCACAGCCTAGCTGCAGGCGCTACCTCAGTTTACCTCAGAGCCCGCAGCCCACCGAACGTTGGCTGGGGTGACGAAGCACGCTTCTGACGTTTGAGCTAAGTACGGCTACTGACATGGTACACATGTACCGTTTATTTCACATTTTATGCGAGTGTTTTGCCCTTTTTGGGGGTTCTGTATTAATGTTGGACCATGCCTCTTTAGGCAGTTTGTAGTTTCAATGTGTTCCGAAAAACACGTGTTTATCCGCGCCGAAACCTAGATCAACATCCGGTTTCAATTTGCAGTCGAGGTGATTCTTTATAAACATTATATCGATTTTTATAATGTGTCCATAGCTGAAAAGCATCGCACCGACGCCAGCAGCGAGAATGAGAACTGTTTTAAATACTTAAAATTGCGACGTTTTCCTTTCTTAAACAGCGTGCAATCATTCGTTTTCTGAATTTGTGTGGTGTGAAAGCAATTGAAATTCACCAACAGTTGAAGGAGACATGTGGTGATGGAATTACGGATGTGTCGAAAGTGCGATCGTGGGTGCGACAGTTTAATGAAGGCAGAACATCGTGTGATAACAAACCGAAACAACCTCGGGCTCGCAGAAGCCGGTCTGACGACATGATCGAGAAAGTGGAGAGAATTGTTTTGGGGGATCGCCGAATGACTGTTGAACAGATCGCCTCCACAGTTGGCATTTCTGTGGGTTCTGTGCACACAGTCCTGCATGACGACCTGAAAATGCGAAAAGTGTCATCCAGGTGGGTGCCACGAATGCTGACGGACGACCACACGGCTGCCCGTGTGGCATGTTGCCGAGCAATGTTGACGCGCAATGACAGCACGAATGGGACTTTCTTTTCATCGGTTGTGACAATGGATGAGACGTGGATGCCATTTTTCAATCCAGAAACAAAGCGCCAGTCAGCTCAATGGAAGCACACAGATTCACCGCCACCAAAAACATTTCGGGTAACCGCCAGTGCTGAAAAAATGATGGTGTCCATGTTCTGGGAAAGCGAGGGCGTAATCCTTACCCATTGCGTTCCAAAGGGCACTACGGTAACAGGTGCATGCTACGAAAATGTTTTGAAGAACAAATTCCTTCCTGCACTGCAACAAAAACGTCTGGGAAGGGCTGCGCGTGTGCTGTTTCACCGAGACAACGCGCCCGCACATCGAGCTAACGTTACGCAACAGTTTCTTCGTGATAACAACTTTGAAGGGATTCCTCATGCTCCCTACTCACCTGACCTGGCTCCTAGTGACTTTTGGCTTTTTCCAATAATGAAAGCGTGGCCGCACGTTCATCAGCCGTGCTGCTATTGCCTCAGCGATTTTCCAGTGGTCAAAACAGACTGCTAAAGAAGCCTTCGCCGCTGCCATGGAATCATGGCGTCAGCGTTGTGAAAAATGTGTACGCCTGCAGGGCGATTACGTCGAGAAATAACGCCAGTTTCATCGATTTCGGGTGAGTAGTTAACTAGAAAAAAAATCGGAGGCCTTAGAACTTGAATGCACCTCGTATTATCAGCTGGAAGACTGCAGTACGCAACTACAGATTGGATTGTGTTCTTGACCCTGAGCAAGACTCTTTATGTGTTTTAAACTCTAACAAATAGTATTTATAATGTGCTTGTTCATATGTGTATGAATTCCTAAGGGACCAAACTGCTGAGGTCATCGACCCCTAGACTTACACACTACTTAAACTGATGCTAAGAACAACACACACACACACGCACACACACGCCCGAGGGAGGACTCGAACCTCCGGCGGGAGGGGCCGTGCAATCCATGACATGGCGCCTCAAACCGCGCGGCCAGTCCGCGCGTACAATGTGCTCCTCTGTACTCTCCATCAGTTACAAGCATGTGGTATCAACTAACAATACATTACACAACAGAATGAGATTTTCACTCTGCAGCTGAGTCGCTGAGTGGACGCTGATATGAAACTTCTGCGAAAGACAAAGGTCCCGAGTTCGAGTCTCGGTTCGGCACACAGTTTTAATCTGCAAGGAAGTTTCACCTTACAGAACAGTTGCTGCATGGTTCTAACGACATTCTGCTGTATGTCTATTACGGTAATTGGGATACATACAAATTGACTCCTGTCTTTGATGCTTTCCTGGAAAAGAGAACCATCTAACTGCCTCTAAATTGTCATGGATCTCCATTGAAGGACGATAGGAAGTAGATAATAGAATAATCGGCTCAGAAGCGTCGTAACGAGGTATGACGTAATGGTAGACTGATGATGTATTCTGGAGAGAGGCAGATGTCGCAGCAGGTCATTTAACCACTTGTTTTGTTTTCGTTGTTCTCTTGGGGTGCATCAGTTGTGTGGTATAACTTGCGCTTGACTCGTATAGAGTTGTGCGTTCTGTGTGCGACTTGGAGCGCCATTTCCCTGCAATCGCTAAAAACAAACCTCTCCATACCACAGTCATCAGGTAACTTCCAGCTCATGTGATGAAATATGTCCACCAAACCGATGGAAAACCTATTTCGGCACTTTCCTCTGCACGAAGAAATATGTATGTGAATTATTCCCTTTCTGTACCACATCTTGGACATAATCGAGCCTTCAGTTTCGTAACTGCAGTGGTTCTAAATAAGTGGCAGGGTTTGTGAGGTACTGCACTCCTCGTGTATACGTTTGCTGGACAGATGTTGTGTGTGTGTGTGTGTGTGTGTGTGTGTGTGTGTGTGTGTGTGTGTGTGTGTGTGTGTGTGTAAGAGACTGTGTTCTATACACAGACTTATTGCAGCATGGCGTACAACTCCACATGTCAAATGGTTCAAATGGCTCTGAGCACTATGGGACTTAACATCTGTGGTCATCAGTCCCATAGAACTTAGAACTACTTAAACCTAACTAACCTAAGGACATCACACACATCCACGCCCGAGGCAGGATTCGAACCCGCGACCGTAGCGGTCACGCGGTTCCAAACTGAAGCGCTTAGAACCGCACGGCCACACCGGCCGGCTCCACATGTCATACATCGCTGCCATGCAGTTGTCTCTTACGTCATAAGATATCGTTGTTTCATTTATTTTACCTTTCTGAAGATCATTTTATAGGACTGATGCGAGCATAGCATAATTTCTGAACCGTAATCGGATGTGAACAACGGGCACTATACGCCTCCAGAAAGCTATATAGTGCTTGGATCTCAAAGAATCAAAGTTTTTTTTTTTTCTTTCGTGTAGAAGGTAACAGTTTTATAATAGCAAATTTTCTCATCATAATGAGTGGGAGAGAAAACATGCAGGGTACTATAAATATATTTCCTGCATTGGAATATTAACAGTATTGCAGTCTACGCGACTAATATATCAGGAATTACACTGCTTTAACGTTATAGCATGCTTATCGTGAGTTGGAACACCCTAAACCATGTTAAATTTGGCGACTTGGCTTCCCTGTATTTCAGGAACCACTGTAGCCATTGACATGAAACTTTTACACGACATTAAACTGTATGTTCTGAGTCTACTGAACCACAATACAGGGTTATTACAAATGATTGAAGCGATTTCACAGCTCTACAATAACTTTATTATTTGAGATATTTTCACAATTCTTTGCACACACATACAAAAACTCAAGAAGTTTTTTTAGGCCTTCACAAATGTTCGATATGTGCCCCTTTAGTGATTCGGCAGACATCAAGCCGATAATCAAGTTCCTCCCACACTCGGCGCAGCATGTCCCCATCAATGAGTTCGAAAGCATCGTTGATGCGAGCTCGCAGTTCTGGCACGTTTCTTGGTAGAGGAGGTTTAAACACTGAATCTTTCACATAACCCCACTGAAAGAAATCGCATGGGGTTAAGTCGGGAGAGCGTGGAGGCCATGACATGAATTGCTATCATGATCTCCACCACGACCGATCCAGGTTTTTCCAATCTCCTGTTTAAGAAATGCCGAACATCATGATGGAAGTGCGGTGGCGCACCATCCTGTTGAAAGATGAAGTCGGCGCTGTCGGTCTCCAGTTGTGGCATGAGCCAATTTTCCAGCATGTCCAGATACACGCATGAAACTTGCCCGCACGCGTTGAACCGTTTCCTTTCTCACTGCAGGCCGACCCGTTGATTTCCCCTTACAGAGGCATCCAGGAGCTTTAAACTGCGAATACCATCGCCGAATGGAGTTAGCAGTTGGTGGATCTTTGTTGAACTTCGTCCTGAAGTGTCGCTGCACTGTTATGACTGACTGATGTGAGTGCATTTCAAGCACGACATACGCTTTCTCAGCTCCTGTCGCCATTTTGTCTCACTGCGCTCTCGAGCGTTCTGCGGCAGAAACCTGCAGTGCGGCTTCAGCCAAACAAAACTTTATGAGTTTTTCTGCGTATCTGCAGTGTGTCGTGACCATATGTCAATGAATGGAGCTACAGTGAATTTATGAAATCGCTTCAATCATTTGTAATAGCCCTGTAATTGCATTTCAGCCACTGCTTTCGAAAATAAAATTTTTTAATTACGCAGGTAAAATTTTGTGTACTTTTCTTGTACGTTATCCTAAATAATTTTAATTATATAAACATATATTCTTCTGTTCGTTCAGTAGACTCAGGATATGTATGTTATTACTCTCTGAAAATTTGAATACTGTACTCGAAGTGGATTCTGAGATTTAGGGATAAATGCAACAGAAAATGTAAATGTTCAGGAACGACTTCTAAAGTTTCAAAAGACTGTAACTCACTTAATATATGCTTTTTTTATTTTTAGTCAGAACCTCACTGCACCATACTGTATATCATCCTCTTGATCTTTTTGCAACTTTTATCTTCTTTTCTCTTTTCTGGGCTCCTTAGTGGCCAACTGTGCTTCATACTCTACTTTATCAATGCGAACCTTGTCCATCCGTTCAAGTTCTCTGATGCAGTTTGCTCCAGGATTAATTCCCATATGCTGTAGCACTTTCACCTTACCAATGTTGCCATCATTAAAAGCAATAACAGCATCACTGACTCCCCCCCCACCAAATTAGTGTCTTCACTCAAAAAAAAAAATTTTTTTTGGGAAGCGAGTCCATATAAGACTATTGAACGAGTCTTTGGGATTTTGAGTCTGACCATGCAGACATTTCTTCAGTAATTCAGGCTTTGTCAGGTCTGTGTAAATAGGTTTTATGATATCCATGACTGCTGCTCGGATGGAATGTTTTTCACTGTATGAACTGTTTCAGTATTGGGCATTGCGCGCCGGCCGCTGTGGCCGAGCGGTTCTAGGCGTTTCAGTCTGGAACCGCGCGATCGCTACGGTCGCAGGTTCGAATCCTGCCTCGGGCATGGATGTGTGTGATGTCCTTAGGTTACTTAGGTTTAAGTAGTTCTAAGTTCTAGGGGACTGATGACCTCAGATGTTAAGTCCCATAGTGCTCAGAGCCATTTGGGCATTGCGGTAATTGCACCATGAATCAGGTCCAGGAGGGCAAAGGTGGTTTATTGGTTTTTCATCAGTTGACAGTCGGTGGAAAAGGGTAGCCGCCTCTTATGGTTGTACAATCAGAAAGTTTCTTGTCTCTCAAATTTTGTTTCAACTTTCTCAACCTGATGCCCATCCTCTTCTGGACATGACCTTTATAACGCAGCTATCCACAGCCTTCTATATATAAAAAAACTACTGATTTTAATAGATCTTGAAGTAATGCACGTAAAAATTGTAACATTTTCAACTGGTTTAGATTATATTTAAAAAAATAAAATAAAACACTTCCCATGCGCATTTATAAATGTTATGTATATCATTTTATTCGGAAAAGTGCAAATTTTATAATGAGATAAAAATCCGAAAATGTCAAAAAATAGTTTTTCGCTTTCTAACTCCCCTTTAGTGCAGAACTGTGTAGCCCTAGGAGTATGTGATATTATTCTACAATCATTTCCCTCTTCTCAATAGCTTCTTGGTATGGAATCCAAACACCGAAATAGTTGTACAGACTTAATAAGGGGTACTAAACTCGCCAGCACACAAGCATATAGAGAAAACGTATGTACCTGTTTGGGTGACGTGAGACTGGCAAGGAACAGTCTTCTCAGAATGGCTGTTACAGTACTGGGATGAGGATACCGGTCTACATCACTAGCGTCGGTCAGTACAAATTTGGAACATGTGTTACACTCTTTGCGAAATCAAAATATTCGATTGTACTGATTACGTGGAACTCAGCTCGCTCTGTTCCTTTATGAGACATCAGATGTAGCCGGTGTAGTGAAGTACTACTTGTGGTCAGTTCCAAATTCAATCGGAGACATGTCGCAAGGATGGTTGGTTAAAAACAGAGGAAGAGTTACGAGATGCGGAGTGAGAGGCCATGTAGTGGTTTGCTCAGGGTCCCTAGACGAGGTTCAACGAAGTTGTAGCTCTTTTCGAAATAGAGGGCAGAGTGCTAGGATCTTTGCATCTGCGAATTTATGCCACAAATGTGAAAATACTCTGTGACTCCCATCCACATGGAGGGAGACGGCAAATCGTGATAAAATCTTACTGAATTTATGAAGTGTTTCGGCTAAGGAACGCAGTTTTTGCTTCTCCCCTCTGCTGATGGCTAATGTAGGAAGTGTAAAATGGTTCGTGACTTGTTCACATGTATATGATGCTCGCAAGGGAATGGAGCGTATGATTTAGCAATTTTACAGAAACTGAGGATCATGCTGCAGTGTCATTGGCTGATAGAACCACAAGATCGACGCGATGAGACATTTAATTGAGGTTTGCAAAATCTGGTGAAATGAGGAAAATTGATGGAAAATACGTAAAATTGAAGAAAATACAACTAAAATGTGGAGATAGTGTACTTCCATGCTGGCCTGGATGTACGTCCTCCACAGGTTGGATTGACAACTGGTTGTGCCGACTATGTGTACTCTAAGAGTTTAATGCAGCAGAATTCACCCTTCTTCCACATGCGGTTATGCACTGTAACTCTCAAAATTTGAGGAGGCAGGGTCCAAAGATTTGTCGGTCAGGATCACTGCAACCTAGGGCACCGAAACAGTGATCATACATGTGGGCGCAATATGCAGCAACAATATGTGGAATCAATGCTCTGGGTCTCTTCGAAAATGGAACACCGAGACATCTGCTACCCCGTCACTGTGTAAGATGAGATTAAATGTAGAAGTCATCACCTTCGGACAACTGTTTGGAAACGCTCCCCAATGCCGTAAGCTCTTTCAGTTTCGATACATTGATATGTCTTCAACATATCTGTCATTAAGAAACACTGCCTTTTACTTTGATTTCAACCATTCTGTGTGTTGTTGGAGCAGCCTAACTTACACGATGTGATGTCCAGCTTACTGTCAGCCAATGGATGGAAACGTATTAATATTGGTTTAGTGCCTGACACAGACATCAATTAAAAAAAATAAGAAAATAGACTATAAAAAATGTCTTGATAACAAATTTCTTTTACTCCGAGTGACCGGTTTCAATCCTTAAGGATCATCTTCTGACTCTGAAATAACATACGTACAGACAAAGGGATCCTTACAGTATCGTATATACAGTGAAATACAATTACAATCTACACTCCTGCAAATGGAAAAAAGATCACATTGACACCGGTGTGTCAGACCCACCATACTTGCTCCGGACACTGCGAGAGGGCTTTACAAGCAATGATCACATGCACGGCACAGCGGACACACCAGGAACCGCGGTGTTGGCCGTCGAATGGCGCTAGCTGCGCAGCATTTGTGCACCGCCGCCGTCAGTGTCAGCCAGTT